>NC_030685.2:83136547-83239047 GCF_000004195.4 Xenopus tropicalis | reverse complement strand
GAAATATAATCTTCTCTTGTTTTACTCACCTTCAATGACCATGGCTAGAATCTCAGCCATAAAGCAGGGCAGGACTGCTGCTTACAATGGGGGGGATCAGATAGGATCTGTGCCACTGTGACAGAATGCTCTGTTATACAGATAGCTAGAATCTCAGCCATAAAGCAGGGCAGGACTGCTGCTTACAATGGGGGGGATCAGATAGGATCTGTGCCACTGTGACAGAATGCTCTGTTATACAGATAGCTAGAATCTCAGCCATAAAGCAGGGCAGGACTGCTGCTTACAATGGGGGGGATCAGATAGGATCTGTGCCACTGTGACAGAATGCTCTGTTATACAGATAGCTAGAATCTCAGCCATAAAGCAGGGCAGGACTGCTGCTTACAATGGGGGGATCAGATAGGATCTGTGCCTCTTGCCCAATCAAACACCCACCCCCAGCGGCAGGAGATGAGGCCCACGAGTGTAAGCTGGTGGGCCGGAGCCCAGAAGGGATTTCTATTTGCCCAGGGAAGGAAGAGTTTGGAGGAGGTCAAGGAAAAAGACTGTTTTAGAAAGAACTGTCAGCGCTGCCGCTAGGGAAGAGGGGTGATGGGGCGGAGAGACATAATAAAGTGGCGGGGGGGGGGGAATAATGCGGAACATGATGGATATAGAGAGGCCGGGGGGGCGGAGCTGTAGGGACACACTGGGAGGCTGAATAACATGTTGGAGGGAGAGACTTACTGGGCGGCTGCTAATGGTTTGATTAAGTTTAAAGCGACTGCGACTGCCCAAGGGCTTCATCCTGGGATGGGAATGTGGGGAGTCGGACCTGCGAGACATAAGGAAAGTGGCTCTGTCACTAAGCACAGCTGCAGCGCCTTCCTACCCAACTGGGGTGCTGGGAGTTTCTACTGGAGCTGGGGGGTGAACCCCAGTTTGTAACCAAAGCTGTAATTAGGGGGTCACTGCCCTTGGGCCCCCCCATTCTGTCTCATAGAGTCATCTCTTTTATATAAAGGGACAGTCCAACCACTACATTCTGTATGCTATGGGCTGTCTCATAGCTCCTGTTATATATATGCTGTATGCTATGGGCTGTCTCATAGCTCCTGTTATATATATACTGTATGCTATGGGCTGTCTCATAGCTCCTGTTATATATATGCTGTATGCTATGGGCTGTCTCATAGCTCCTGTTATATATATACTGTATGCTATGGGCTGTCTCATAGCTCCTGTTATATATATATACTGTATGCTATGGGCTGTCTCATAGCTCCTGTTATATATATATACTGTATGCTATGGGCTGTCTCATAGCTCCTGTTATATATATGCTGTATGCTATGGGCTGTCTCATAGCTCCTGTTATATATATATATACTGTGTGCTATGGGCTGTCTCATAGCTCCTGTTATATATATATACTGTGTGCTATGGGCTGTCTCATAGCTCCTGTTATATATATATACTGTATGCTATGGGCTGTCTCATAGCTCCTGTTATATATATATACTGTATGCTATGGGCTGTCTCATAGCTCCTGTTATATATATTCTGTATGCTATGGGCTGTCTCATAGCTCCTGTTATATATATATATACTGTATGCTATGGGCTGTCTCATAGCTCCTGTTATATATATATACTGTATGCTATGGGCTGTCTCATAGCTCCTGTTATATATATATATACTGTATGCTATGGGCTGTCTCATAGCTCCTGTTATATATATATACTGTATGCTATGGGCTGTCTCATAGCTCCTGTTATATATATATATACTGTATGCTATGGGCTGTCTCATAGCTCCTGTTATATATATATATACTGTATGCTATGGGCTGTCTCATAGCTCCTGGGGGGGGGGGGTCGACACTTCCATCCTGCCGTTCCCCCTGATCAGAACTACAGCAGCGACTCCTGAGCCTTAGGATGGGGGTCAGCAGCCGTGTTTATTTCCCATGAACCCTTGCGCTGTACCCCACGGCAATACAAACTGACATGTAGCTTTCCCTCCCTACAGAAATATACATTTATTTCCTCACTCACTACTATTTCCTCCCACTCTGCTCCATGTGTTACGCTAAGGGGACGCTGAGTTTGTGGCACATTTGTACCGAGTGTCACTCGTTCTGTTAATGTCACACACGGCACCGCGTCACATCATTTATTACTGTCAGCAACTCACGTAGATTGGGGGGGCAAACAGAGGCAAAATACTCAGCCCCGGGGCTGTGCTAACGACCTGCCGCTCCCCCATTCATCCCTATCATAACGAGCCGCCCCTGCTCCCCCATCAGCTGACTCAGCAGCCTCCCTGCCGCCCTCCCCACCGCCAACTGGTTAATAATGTTGTAAGGCGACTGTATGTGCGACTTTGGGCCCAGAAGAACCCCAGTTTTATGGTCCGATGGCACACTTTACTGCTGCGCTGCAAGTTGGAGTGATATCCCCCCCCTCACCCCCAGCAGCCGATCAGCAGAACAATGGGAAGGGAGCAAGATAGCAGCTCCCAGTAGGTATCAGAATAGCACTCAATAGTAAGAAATCCAAGTCCGGCTTGGGACTCCCCCAGTTACATGGGAGTAGGAGAAACAATAGGTTAGCTGAAAGCAGTTCTAATGTGTAGCGCTGGCTGAAAGCTCAGACTCAGGCACACTTTACTGCTGCGCTGCAAGTTGGAGTGATATCCCCCCCCTCACCCCCAGCAGCCGATCAGCAGAACAATGGGAAGGGAGCAAGATAGCAGCTCCCAGTAGGTATCAGAATAGCACTCAATAGTAAGAAATCCAAGTCTGGCTTGGGACTCCTCCAGTTACATGGGAGTAGGAGAAACAATAGGTTAGCTGAAAGCAGTTCTAATGTGTAGCGCTGGCTGAAAGCTCAGACTCAGTCTCACTTTACTGCTGCACTGCAAGTTGGAGTGATATCCACCCCCCCCCCCCTCACCCCCAGCAGCCGATCAGCAGAACAATGGGAAGGGAGCAAGATAGCAGCTCCCAGTAGGTATCAGAATAGCACTCAATAGTAAGGAATCCAAGTCCGGCTTGGGACTCCTCCAGTTACATGGGAGTAGGAGAAACAATAGGTTAGCTGAAAGCAGTTCTAATGTGTAGCGCTGGCTCCTTCTGAAACCACCAGGCAGTGGTTTGAATGAGAGGCTGGTTTAAGTATAGGAGAGGGGACTGAATAGAAAAATTAGTAATAAAAAGTAACAATAACAATAAAACTGGAGCCTCACAGAGCAATGGTTTTTGGTTGCCGGGGTCAGTGACCCCCATTTGAAAGCTGGAAAGAAGAAGACAAATAATTAAAAAAACTATAACAAATAAATTATGATGACCAATTGAAGAGTTGCTTGGAACTGCCCATTCTATAATCTATAATAATATAATATACTAAAAGTTAACCTCCCCTTTAATGTTCTCATCTTGTCCCATGGCAGGAGCAGCTGTGCCTCAGAAATGGGGGGAACCCAAGCTTCCTGGGGGGGCTTCGCTCTTATAACCCCAGCGCTCCCTATGGCCAATTATATGTGTGTATGTGGATTGTGACTCCTGCACAGTAAGATGTTATTATGCTGCACTGTCTGTTCCCATTACCTGCACTTATTACAGAGACGCCGACACTAAGGAGCCCCCCAGCTCGCGACCCCCTGCTCCTCCACACATTCAATATCCAGACAATTTCTGGTCGGCCAATCGCTTTGTTGTTGTCTGACACTTCACCTCTCAGAGTGAAATAACAGGGGGCACAGGGGGGGGGACGTTTATCTGTGGCTCTCGGTGGGTTATAGGCCAACGAGTGTTTGATCACAAAGAGGGATAATAATTATAGGCGCGCCGAGCTGTGTCATGTCATTCTCTATCACAGAGGGGTCAGTGGGGAGAATTGGCGCTCTCCCTAAGGGCTGACCCTACTGAATAAAGGCAGGAGGAGATGGGCAGGGAGCGCCCCCTACAGACAATGCCTGTGCATTGCACTCAGTGAAATCACCTCTTTCATGAAATCCTATATATAAATGGGTGCTGTAAATGGGTGCCAATCCTGCCTCATAGTGCCGTAATACCAGCTATTGTCCTTCCTTTTGCACCAGGAAACATTAATACCTAGGTTTTTTGTTTTTAAATAGACCAACTGCATAGATGTATTGTAATAGTCCTAGGCAGGTGCCTCTGCTGGTTCCCTTAGTTCTAATCCTGTCCTCCATTCCTTATATGCAGGTACATATAACTAGTAGCTATAACTAGTATAACTAAATACTAACTATATATAACTAGTATAATTAGATACTAACTATAGTAGTATAACTATATAAATAGCAGTTGGCAAAGGACTTTGGTCCAGTTTAATTAGCACCTGGGTTTTCATTTAGAAGAGCCGCTAGGAATGCTGGGAAATGTAGTTTCACAGAGTGCTGTGGTTTAACTCCCTTCATCTATCTCTCCTGACAGTAACATAAAAAATAAAATTATTCAGAACACCTAATATTCCGACACCGGTCCCCCCCCGCCCCGGCTCTATATACAGTATTTTATGCAGGTTTTTCTTTTCCCCTGATTGTATTTTTATTACGCTGCCTCGGATTCCTTCCCTTGAGCAGAGAGAGTCTCAATTCAAATTGATGGCAATACAATAGGCTGCAGAGCTGGGCGGCCGGGGGGGGGGGGTATGTAACAATCATATCTGCCTGCAAATCAGTGCTAATTCTCCGCAAGGGCCTTGATTAGAGCGCTAGCTCTTCAGCAGAGAGCAGCCAATTACAGGCCCTTCAGCCGTCTATTTCTGATTCCTGCCTGGATATGATATGCCGGATCTCTGCTGTTAACCTGTTTATCGCTGGAAGAGATCCTTCCCAGAAATGGGTATTTGCCTTGGCAGGTCCCTTCCTGCTGCCGTGCCACCTTCTATTCCTTCAGGGGTACAGCGGGCACAGATGTGGGGCGCTCTGAGCCAAATCCTAAAATCAGAATGTTCCAACCACCCCCCCCCCCACCCATTGCTGAAAGCAGCCGTGCCGCTTAGCCCTGAGCTTTTCTTAGCTCCAAGCTTTCTCATATAGAAAGGGGTGCCGTGCCAGCGCTGGGGCCTTATTGTGCGGCTGCAGAGCATTCCTACATGCCAGCGCTGGGGCCTTATTGTGCGGCTGCAGAGCATTCCTACATGCCAGCGCTGGGGCCTTATTGTGGGTCTGCAGAGCATTCCTACATGCCAGCGCTGGGGCCTTATTGTGGGTCTACAGAGCATTCCTACATGCCAGCGCTGGGGCCTTATTGTGCGGCTGCAGAGCATTCCTGCATGCCAGCGCTGGGGCCTTATTGTGCGGCTGCAGAGCATTCCTACATGCCAGCGCTGGGGCCTTATTGTGCGGCTGCAGAGCATTCCTACATGCCAGCGCTGGGGCCTTATTGTGCGGCTGCAGAGCATTCCTACATGCCAGCGCTGGGGCCTTATTGTGTGGCTGCAGAGCATTCCTACATGCCAGCGCTGGGGCCTTATTGTGCGGCTGCAGAGCATTCCTACATGCCAGCGCTGGGGCCTTATTGTGCGGCTGCAGAGCATTCCTACATGCCAGCGCTGGGGCCTTATTGTGCGGCTGCAGAGCATTTCTACATGCCAGCGCTGGGGCCTTATTGTGCGGCTGCAGAGCATTCCTACATGCCAGCTGGGGCCTTATTGTGAGGCTGCAGAGCATTCCTACATGCCAGCTGGGGCCTTATTGTGCGGCTGCAGAGCATTCCTACATGCCAGAGCTGGGGCCTTATTGTGCGGCTGCAGAGCATTCCTACATGCCAGAGCTGGGGCCTTATTGTGCGGCTGCAGAGCATTTCTACATGCCAGCGCTGGGGCCTTATTGTGCGGCTGCAGACTATTCCTACATGCCAGCGCTGGGGCCTTATTGTGCGGCTGCAGAGCATTCCTACATGCCAGAGCTGGGGCCTTATTGTGCGGCTGCAGAGCATTCCTACATGCCAGAGCTGGGGCCTTATTGTGCGGCTGCAGAGCATTTCTACATGCCAGCGCTGGGGCCTTATTGTGCGGCTGCAGACTATTCCTACATGCCAGCGCTGGGGCCTTATTGTGCGGCTGCAGAGCATTCCTACATGCCAGCGCTGGGGCCTTATTGTGCGGCTGCAGAGCATTTCTACATGCCAGCGCTGGGGCCTTATTGTGCGGCTGCAGACTATTCCTACATGCCAGCGCTGGGGCCTTATTGTGCGGCTGCAGAGCATTCCTACATGCCAGAGCTGGGGCCTTATTGTGCGGCTGCAGAGCATTCCTACATGCCAGAGCTGGGGCCTTATTGTGCGGCTGCAGAGCATTCCTACATGCCTGCTGGGGCTAATTGGGCTAATTCGATTACACAATTTTGCCCCAACCCAGTAACCTATAGCAACCAATAGCATTTAGAATAGATATCTGATTGGTTGCTATGGGTTAAGGTGGCCGTACACTTTTGGTGCCCAATTGAGAGATATTGGTAGACCCATCAGGGTGCCCATACGACCAGACCAGAATGTTGCATAATGAAACAATATATGGGGGTTATATATGTAGACCCCACGGTCAGCCATGTCCAATGTGATGCCAGTCAGCACCATAATACAGTGTATAGTCTATGGCAGGTAAGGGGTTAATGGCATTTCGCTGGCCGAGTCTCCCTTTACGGCTCTCAGAGTAACGTCCCTTTGTGATTTATAAAGGTGCTGGGAAATTTCATTGTGTGGGAATATTGCTTTCAGCTGCGGAAAAAAAATGTTCAGTCTCAAATTGCATCAGTTTAGTAAATGTCGGGAAAAAAGAGAAAAGCAAGTAAATGTCATTATTTTGGAATATCACAAAACGCTCTTTCAGCAGCAGCAAAGTATTGCCTGTCCCTCGCCTTCAGGTTATGTGTTAGTGAAATGGGATTAAGGTGTAGTTTCCCTTTAACAACAAAACAGAAAGATTTGTTATTTCTAAAGGTGGCAGTTTTGCCCCAAAGCACTGACAGTCGGACATTTTCAGCTGCTCTGGAGTCGACTTTAGACCCCCAGTCAGTCTGGGTCTGTGACCTTTGCCTGTTTCATTTAGTCCCAGTGTGAATTATACAGGGGCGCCATTAGTAATCATGGGGCCCCAAACTACTAAGTTGTGTTTGGGTGAAGTTCCCCTTTAATGTTGGACCAGCAGCCGTGGGGAACTACTGGGGATGTACTAATGGGCCTCCCCATAGAGATCCACTACTATATTTGGTGAGAGTTTAATTGCCCCAACCAGTCACAGTCATTGGGCGCCTTTCTCAAACTCAGTTGGATAAAGGGAAATATAAAGTAACATGGGCACAACCGTGGCCCAGCCCAGTAACCCATAGCAACCAATAGTTTATAGAGTAGATATCTGATTGGTTGCTATGGGTTAAGGTGGCCGTACACCTTGTGATCCACTCGTTTGGTGAGGTTGTCCAACAGGCAGGTCTTCTCCCAATATGCCCACCTGTTATTGGGCTAATTCGATTGGTTGGCCCTAGGGCCAATACTGATACAGAGTGGAAATGGGGGAATGGATATATATTGGGTTTTGGGGTGGAGTTCCCCTTTAATGTAAAGATGCTCAGACTGGCCAATGATGGCGGTGTCCGTGTATGGGCCGGGAGGACAGATTTACGCTTTTTCCGTTTTAAAAAATGATTTTTCTCCGAAATAAGTCGCCGCGGAGTCTGAGGGAAGATGCGACCGTGTATTCGCTCTCCAAACCTGAATTGTAGTTTTCAATTTCTCTATTGATTATGCAGTAAATGTAAAGCAGTCTTTAATTAAGCAGATATTGGCTCGGGCTCAGCGCAAAGCGAGGGGGAAAGGGAGCGGAATGCGCCACAGATAAGTAAATCGTTGTCAAGGAATCCGATTCCACTGACCCAGTGCTTTATAGTCTGTAAGCCCCCCCGGGGATATGGCTGCCAATAGGTGCCCCATCAATGGCCGGGGTGCCTCGGTGACATTTACTGATCAGGACAAAGGTGCCGAGAGGAGATAAAGGGCCCCAAACCCTGTCGGCTCCTACTGGGAGTCTGTGCTGATTATGCACCGAGCTGGGGCCCCCAGTGATCTCTGCAGGGGGGGGCAGCCAGACACTGTGTTCTCTTTGTGAAGGTGAATAGGTCCTTATCAGAAGAGATTTACATCACTGAACTGGGAAATAACAAATTATGTACAGAAATTACCCAGCATAATGGGGTTATACCCTCAACTGGCAGCCGGCGGGGAGAGGTGGGGCCCCCCAGCTAAACAGGGGAGAAGGGAGAGACAATAGATAAGGGCTGTGTGAGAGGGAAGGGAGGGAAAAGCCAGAGAGAGAGATAATGGGAAGGAGCCGCAGAGAGAGAGAGGGGGGACTGATTAGTGCCGGGAATACAAAGGGGGGGGCACAGGGAGGTGCAAGAACCAATGGAACAATGAGGGGAACACAGGGGGCAAAGGGGGGGAGAGGCACAGAGAGACCGGCGGGGAGAGGGGGGCACTGCCAGTTATATAGCCGCTTGCCCGTCTCTTCTACAGGCAGCCAGGGGCCCAAACACGGGGCCAAAAGTGCCCTACGAGGCCCAGCTGCCAGCCTGTTAGTATATCTGCCACATTCACTTGGCACCGAGTCAGCAGGGGAGATACATTGCCTGCCTGTATGCTTTATGTTTTCCCTAATAATAACATTGGCATCATCTTTACCAGCCAGGGGGCAACCCAAGTTGGAACTGCCGCAGGGCAGTGGGGTAACTAAATGGGCAGTTGACCCTGTACCAGCGGTGGGACCCACAAACCCCTGGCAGGGACCCCCATACTCCTTGATGCTGCCCCCTTCCCAAACCTTGGCATCAAGCATCATTTGTACCAGCCAGGGCAGTAAAATACCGGCCAGGAGGCAACCCTAGTCCAGCCTGAAGCCCCAAGGTGCTTGTGTGGAAGGAGTCGGGGGTGTGGCCTGTGGGCGTGGCCTGTGGGACCTGGGGATAGTGACACCCCTTGAAGTTCAGACTGTGGATGAACCCAAACTACTTACTCTGGGCCACCTTAGATTGCCCAGCATGACTGTGGGGCGGCCCTCACTAGGATGGTGGTAGTCGGCCTGACTGTCAGTTAGGGTGGGACCCACCATAGTAGCCAGGGAGCTTTACTGTAAATCCCTTGCTAGCCCCCCCTGCACCAAAAGGAGAGCAAATCAAGGATTATGGGTGGATTTAAAAGGACCTACAGTATGTGGAGTTGGGTTGCCACCTCTCCTGCCCAGGAACCCAGGCAGGGTGTGGCATCACTGGGCGGGGCAGTGGCATCATGGGGCGGATCTCTGCCTCATAGGGGTGGGCTTATAACGCAGCAATCGGCAATTTGAGAGTCCTGCCCAGTTCTCCAAATTGGAAAACCCGGGCAGGCAGTATTGACCAGGGGGCAACCCTAATGTGGAGCTGGTTTATATGTAAGTGAAGTGGTTACGGCTTGTGGGGGGCCCCCAGTACTTTGCAGCCTACTGTTGGCCAAGCCGGGCCCAGAGCTGGTCCCTATACAGTATTGTATATATATCAGCAATGGGGGGTTTAGAGACCCCCCCAGGAGCACTACTCAATGCGAGGCAGGGAGAAAATACTACATATTATTATTATTAACATGTATTTATAAAGCACCAACATATCCCGCAGCGCTGTACAATAAGTGGGTTTCATACATTGGACATACAGAGTAACATATAAAGCAATCAGTAACCGATACAGGAGGTGAAGGGAGCCCTGCCCAAAAGAGCTTACACTCTACAAGGAGTAACATATAAAGCAATCAGTAACCGATACAGGAGGTGAAGGGAGCCCTGCCCAAAAGAGCTTACACTCTACAAGGAGTAACATATAAAGCAATCAGTAACCGATACAGGAGGGGAAGGGAGCCCTGCCCAAAAGAGCTTACACTCTACAATACATAAATCAGAAATGCCCTCCAGCAGCAGCTCATAATAGTGTTCCACTGTGTAGAAACTGCTTTAAAATACCAGAAATAAAGTTATATTGGACAGACCCCCTGGGACCCCCCCGCACCCACCTTGCCCAGAACTGACAGACCCCCTGGGACCCCCCCGCACCCACCTTGCCCAGAACTGACAGACCCCCTGGGACCCCCCCGCACCCACCTTGCCCAGAACTGAAAGACCCCCTGGGACCCCCCCGCACCCACCTTGCCCAGAACTGACAGACCCCCTGGGACCCCCCCGCACCCACCTTGCCCAGAACTGACAGACCCCCCTGGGACCCCCCCGCACCCACCTTGCCCAGAACTGACAGACCCCCTGGGACCCCCCCGCACCCACCTTGCCCAGTACTGACAGACCCCCTGGGACCCCCCCGCACCCACCTTGCCCAGAACTGACAGACCCCCTGGGACCCCCCCCCCGCACCCACCTTGCCCAGAACTGACAGACCCCCTGGGACCCCCCCCCGCACCCACCTTGCCCAGAACTGACAGACCCCCTGGGACCCCCCCCCGCACCCACCTTGCCCAGAACTGACAGACCCCCTGGGACCCCCCCGCACCCACCTTGCCCAGAACTGAAAGACCCCCTGGGACCCCCCCGCACCCACCTTGCCCAGAACTGACAGACCCCCTGGGACCCCCCCCCCCGCACCCTCCTTCCCAGAACTGACAGACCCCCTGGGACCCCCCCGCACCACCTTGCCCAGAACTGACAGACCCCCCTGGGACCCCCCCCTGCACCCACCTTGCCCAGAACTGACAGACCCCCTGGGACCCCCCTGCACCCACCTTGCCCAGAACTGACAGACCCCCTTGGACCCCCCCGCACCCACCTTGCCCAGAACTGACAGACCCCCTGGGACCCCCCCCCCTGCACCCACCTTGCCCAGAACTGACAGACCCCCTGGGACCCCCCTGCACCCACCTTGCCCAGAACTGACAGACCCCCTTGGACCCCCCGCACCCACCTTGCCCAGAACTGACAGACCCCCTGGGACCCCCCCGCACCCACCTTGCCCAGAACTGACAGATCCCCTGGGACCCCCCCGCACCCACCTTGCCCAGAACTGAAAGACCCCCTGGGACCCCCCCCTGCACCCACCTTGCCCAGAACTGACAGACCCCCTGGGACCCCCCTGCACCCACCTTGCCCAGAACTGACAGACCCCCTTGGACCCCCCCGCACCCACCTTGCCCAGAACTGACAGATCCCCTGGGACCCCCCCCCTGCACCCACCTTGCCCAGAACTGACAGACCCCCTGGGACCCCCCTGCACCCACCTTGCCCAGAACTGACAGACCCCCTTGGACCCCCCCGCACCCACCTTGCCCAGAACTGACAGACCCCCTGGGACCCCCCCGCACCCACCTTGCCCAGAACTGACAGATCCCCTGGGACCCCCCCGCACCCACCTTGCCCAGAACTGACAGACCCCCTGGGACCCCCCGCACCCACCTTGCCCAGAACTGACAGACCCCCTGGGACCCCCCGCACCCACCTTGCCCAGAACTGACAGACCCCCTGGGACCCCCCCGCACCCACCTTGCCCAGAACTGACAGACCCCCTGGGACCCCCCCGCACCCACCTTGCCCAGAACTGACAGACCCCCTGGGAGTGAGGGAGAAGCAGAGAGAATTAAGGCTGATCCCAGAACTGAGATTGGGAGAAAAGTGGAGACTTATTAAAGGGGGGCTTTAATCCAGATAACACGGCCCAGAGATAGGGCTGGGGGGGGGCGGCAGGATCTGGAGGGAAGGGAAAAAATGAAAAATGATTATCGACTTTCAGACACGAGCTGAGCCGTAATGAAAAGAGTGCGCGGAGCAGCCAGGCCCAGCCAGAGCAGCCTGAAAGGATATTACTGGGAAATTAAAGATAGGAGATACAGCTAAGCAGAAACATTAAGCCCAGCCATTGTGCCCCCATGGGGGCCCCCGCCTCTTCTTCTTGTTAACCTCGTGTCACTGTAATTGCACCAAGAGTTGGGGGGGTTCCTACTATCAGGCAAAGCCAGGCCTGTTCCCCTACATGACCCCCCCCCATATAGTCCCTGAGATTTATTATATTAAACTACATACCTGTCCCTCTAGTATATCCACCACCACCCGTAACCCAGTTTGCAATTGGTCTTCATTTTTTATTATTTTATGTGTTTTTTTTACTTATTTCACTTTTTGCTCAGCAGCTCTCCAGTTTGGAGTTTATAAGATATCTGGTTGCTAGGGTCCTAATTACCATAGTAACCAGGGAGTGGTATGAATGAGAGACAGATATAGTTGTAGGAAAGGACCTGAATAGATAAACTTGTTATACAAAGTAACAATAACAATAAAACTGGAGCCTCACAGAGCAATAGTTCTTTGGCTGCCGGGGTCAGCGACCCCCATTTGAAAGCTGCAAGAAGGCAAATTATTCAAAAATGATAAATAATGAAGACCAATTGAAAAGTTGCTTGGAATTGGGCATTTTATAACATACTAGGATTTAATTTAAAGTTGAACCACCACTTTAACACCTTCCTGGTTCATGTTCCTTTACAAAACCACAGAGCTGCCATGATGTTTGCTCCTCTGAGGCTGCAATGTTTGCGTGTGGCCATTAGAGGGAGCTCTTGCTCCTTTAAACTTCAATAAACCTGTTTATCCTGCTCATAGAGACCAAGGCAGAGTCAGATCCCCACCGGCTGCCTGTTTGGGGGACCAAGCCAGGAGATCAGTGCAGTCTGCAGCAAACTGACAGTCGGTCCAACAGGCAATAGAATAGAAAATGTTGTTTTTTTCCCCTTCAGTTCAAATAAATAAATAGCGATGCAGTGAGTGGAATCCCAGCGGGGCCCCTGATTGGCATAATGACTGTATTCCTTCAGATTTACCCCCGACGGAGCCCAATAAGGGGCTATTTGCAGGGAATAAGCATTATGGCGGCGCCGCCAGTCACTCACACTCCCCATATAATTGCACCCTCGCCGCCAGCTCTCTATTTGCCGCCGGACCTGCCGCCTCTCTGTACGGTTTATCTTTACCCCCATTTGTGTGACAACGTGCCAGGCTGGGGGCTTATTAAAGGGGATAATAAGCGTTTCCCATATGACAATGTGTGAGAATAAGGTTCCCGCCGAGCCGGCGCCGCGGAACGACTCAATTGTGTGTTGCGAATCGGGAAAGATAACGACTGTATTTAAACGTAGCGCAGGAGGGGTAATTAGGGCCTGTTTAATTGCACCATGTGCCAATCATCATAATACAGAGGCAGAGATCTGAGCAAACACTCCATTACGACCCCTAAACCCCCCTTTAGGATTATTTTAAAAGCCCCCCCCACAAAGAGCCCCCTCTAGCACCCTAGAAACCAGCACCTAATCCGCCAGTCCTATTCGTAGCAACATTTCAATTGCTCTTCTTTTTTATTGTATTTCAACGATTTGCCTTTTTCAAATAGGGGTCACTGACCCCGAATACTAAATAACGACCGCTCTGTGAGACTGCAGTTCTACTTTGGCTTTGTATTACTTAACTTTCTATTCAGCCCCTCTCCTATTCATCTTCCAGTCTCTCATTCACTACTACTGCCAGGTTGCTAGGAAAAACTAGACCCTAGCAACCAAACAGCTGCTGAAATTTCAAATTGCAGAGCTGCGGAACAATAAGCTCAATAATTCAAAATCCAACACAAAGAAATTAAAGACCAACCAGCAATATTGCTGTGTGAATTAGACTACCGGTTAATTTAAAGGGGAACTAGCCCTTTATTAGCTGAATTTCCATTATATACAGTGGGGATTCTGTTTCCCCTAGTGATTTCTGAAGCTTACTTGGAACTTAATTATCCTTAATTGGCTATTCCAGCTGAGAATACACGCAGTATTATACATCTATTAGACATGGCGTTACTATTACAAAGTAGCTGAGGCTGAAAAAAGACCCCACATTGACCAACCTTTTGTCACTGCCTCACAGCTCGTTGTCTTATATTTGCAAAATGTATTGGATATACTGTTTGTGTTTATCCCGATTATAGTAAATGCCTCCGGGCATCTTACAAATACCCCCGGGTTGTGATGGATGAGGGGCAATTTCAGCCTGAGAGAGACAAGGGGAAGCGAAGCTGCTGAGTGACCCCGCTGTGTGTTCCTTATAATGAGATTAAATGCAGCAGTTCCCCCCATGTATAGATCCCCCCCCCCCCGTATACATGAGATCAATAACCTTATTACTAAAATATGAACATTGCAGATATGAGCGTAACTGCCCCGCGAGGCATGGGATTTAACCCATTCATTCACCAATCAAATGAACAGTGTCATTGTGCTGAATTGTGCTTAGTACAGGGGAATCCCTATGTGCCATAGTTTTATGGTATCTCTCTGTACAGGCTATGAGCAAACTTAGGGGGCTGTTCCTGCTGAATTGTGCTTAGTACAGGGGAATCCCTATGTGCCATAGTTTTATGGTATCTCTCTGTACAGGCTATGAGAAAACTTAGGGGGCTGTTCCTGCTGAATTGTGCTTAGTACAGGGGAATCCCTATGTGCCATAGTTTTATGGTATCTCTCTGTACAGGCTATGGGCAAACTTAGGGGGCTGTTCCTGCTGAATTGTGCTTAGTACAGGGGAATCCCTATGTGCCATAGTTTTATGGTATCTCTCTGTACAGGCTATGAGCAAACTTAGGGGGCTGTTCCTGCTGAATTGTGCTTAGTACAGGGGAATCCCTATGTGCCATAGTTTTATGGTATCTCTCTGTACAGGCTATGAGCAAACTTAGGGGGCTGTTCCTGCTGAATTGTGCTTAGTACAGGGGAATCCCTATGTGCCATAGTTTTATGGTATCTCTCTGTACAGGCTATGAACAAACATAGGGGGCTGTTCCTGCTGAATTGTGCTTAGTACAGGGGAATCCCTATGTGCCATCGTTTTATGGTATCTCTCTGTACAGGCTATGAGCAAACTTAGGGGGCTGTTCCTGCTGAATTGTGCTTAGTACAGGGGAATCCCTATGTGCCATAGTTTTATGGTATCTCTCTGTACAGGCTATGAGCAAACTTAGGGGGCTGTTCCTGCTGAATTGTGCTTAGTACAGGGGAATCCCTATGTGCCATCGTTTTATGGTATCTCTCTGTACAGGCTATGGGCAAACTTAGGGGGCTGTTCCTGCTGAATTGTGCTTAGTACAGGGGAATCCCTATGTGCCATAGTTTTATGGTATCTCTCTGTACAGGCTATGAGCAAACTTAGGGGGCTGTTCCTGCTGAATTGTGCTTAGTACAGGGGAATCCCTATGTGCCATAGTTTTATGGTATCTCTCTGTACAGGCTATGGGCAAACTTAGGGGGCTGTTCCTGCTGAATTGTGCTTAGTACAGGGGAATCCCTATGTGCCATAGTTTTATGGTATCTCTCTGTACAGGCTATGAGCAAACTTAGGGGGCTGTTCCTGCTGAATTGTGCTTAGTACAGGTCTATGGTCCTTATCACATTCCCATCAGCCACTGCCCCAGTGAGCTTACAATCTAAGGTCCCTATCACATTCCCATCAGTCCCTGCCCCAGTGAGCTTACAATCTAAGGTCCCTATCACATTCCCATCAGTCCCTGCCCCAGTGAGCTTACAATCTAAGGTCCCTATCACATTCCCATCAGTCCCTGCCCCAGTGAGCTTACAATCTAAGGCCCCTATCCCATTCCCATCAGTCCCTGCCCCAGTGAGCTTACAATCTAAGGTCCCTATCCCATTCCCATCAGTCCCTGCCCCAGTGAGCTTACAATCTAAGGTCCCTATCACATTCCCATCAGCCCCTACCCCAGTGAGCTTACAATCTAAGGTCCCTATCCCATTCCCATCAGTCCCTGCCCCAGTGAGCTTACAATCTAAGGTCCCTATCACATTCCCATCAGCCCCTGCCCCAGTGAGCTTACAATCTAAGGCCCCTATCCCATTCCCATCAGTCCCTGCCCCAGTGAGCTTACAATCTAAGGTCCCTATCACATTCCCATCAGTCCCTGCCCCAGTGAGCTTACAATCTAAGGTCCCTATCCCATTCCCATCAGTCCCTGCCCCAGTGAGCTTACAATCTAAGGTCCCTATCCCATTCCCATCAGTCCCTGCCCCAGTGAGCTTACAATCTAAGGTCCCTATCCCATTCCCATCAGTCCCTGCCCCAGTGAGCTTACAATCTAAGGTCCCTATCCCATTCCCATGAGTCCCTGCCCCAGTGAGCTTACAATCTAAGGTCCCTATCACATTCCCATCAGTCCCTGCCCCAGTGAGCTTACAATCTAAGGTCCCTATCCCATTCCCATCAGTCCCTGCCCCAGTGAGCTTACAATCTAAGGTCCCTATCACATTCATATCAGTCCCTGCCCCAGTAAGCTTACAATCTAAGCTCCCTATCACATTCCCATCAGTCCCTGCCCCAGTGAGCTTACAATCTAAGGTCCCTATCACATTCCCATCAGTCCCTGCCCCAGTGAGCTTACAATCTAAGGTCCCTATCACATTCCCATCAGCCCCTGCCCCAGTGAGCTTACAATCTAAGGTCCCTATCCCATTCCCATCAGTCCCTGCCCCAGTGAGCTTACAATCTAAGGTCCCTATCACATTCCCATCAGTCCCTGCCCCAGTGAGCTTACAATCTAAGGTCCCTATCACATTCCCATCAGTCCCTGCCCCAGTGATCTTACAATCTAAGGTCCCTATCCCATTCCCGTCAGCCCCTGCCCCAGTGAGCTTACAATCTAAGGTCCCTATCACATTCCCATCAGTCCCTGCCATGATTTAGTGCCAGCTGGGTGCGTGACAGGGACATTTATTCGGGCTCCGTATGTATCAGGGCGCTGGCTGAGGAGCGTTGCCATCTCAGTTGCCCCATTCAGACAGGGCAATAAAACAGGCCCATATCTTGCCCTTATGGCTGCTTTTAGTGCCGCGGCTCCGTGACAGACATTTAAAATGACCCCTAGTTTATAGTCAAATAAAATAACCAATCAGCCGGCTGGCAGAGGGGAACCTGAGCCTATTGCAGTGACAGCAGCCAAAAAGTTCCAGGATGGCACCATTCTTATGTCCTGCAAAACCCTCAGAATGAAAGGGTGCAGGGTGCTCGGGCCCCCGGGGAACCCTACAACTTGGATTTGTGGGTGCAGGATCCAAATAGGGGCATTTCATGTAGAACAGCCCAGAACAGGACAAGATACTCTGTCAGTGACAAATCTCACCACCTCCTCACCCCCTGTGATGTCTTGGCCCCACCTCCTCCTGCCCCCCATGATGTCACCCCGCCCCCTGCCAGACTAAAAGTCAGGAAGAGCCCCACCCCTCAGGCTGACCATGGGAAAGAGAGCAGCCCAGGAGCAGGAAATAGATACAATGGACTCTGTCCCTGGGTGATTGGATTCTCTTACCCCGGGGGGGGGGGGGGGGCAGCCCCCATTATTTCCAGTGACTGTTCCATGGTTTGTATTTTCAGCTTGCGGTGAGCAGGGAGGGGACCCAAATATTTCCCACGGGCCCCGCTGCTGATTTATACTCAGAGCCAGAATCAATGAATTATTGGACCCAATGTTCATAAAAATGGGATTTGTGAGCAGGAGGAGAATAGGAGGCGTATAAATAATTTAGTCCGGCCGACCTGCGAATCAATTTCCCTCCTGTAACTGCAAGTGATGCCGGTGTCAGTCTGTTGGGCTTGTACCCCCTGGTGGTGTCCGGCAAGTATTGCAGTCGCTTAGGTGCCCCCGGGTGTTTGGGTACATCCATTGGCACACTCAGTCATGGGAGGCAGGGGGGCCGGCCAGAGACAACAATGCTCTTTCCTTTATAGTGTAAACTCATTCCGACTGTTTGTCCTTATGTACTCAGGAAAATATCAGATTAAAGATGAGATTCTATCTGATCCCCCCATTGTAAGCAGCAGTCCTGCCCTGCTTTATGGCTGAGATTCTAGCTATCTGTATAACAGAGCATTCTGTCACAGTGGCACAGATCCTATCTGATCCCCCCATTGTAAGCAGCAGTCCTGCCCTGCTTTATGGCTGAGATTCTAGCTATCTGTATAACAGAGCATTCTGTCACAGTGGCACAGATCCTATCTGATCCCCCCATTGTAAGCAGCAGTCCTGCCCTGCTTTATGGCTGAGATTCTAGCTATCTGTATAACAGAGCATTCTGTCACAGTGGCACAGATCCTATCTGATCCCCCCCATTGTAAGCAGCAGTCCTGCCCTGCTTTATGGCTGAGATTCTAGCTATCTGTATAACAGAGCATTCTGTCACAGTGGCACAGACCCTATCTGATCCCCCCATTGTAAGCAGCAGTCCTACCCTGCTTTATGGCTGAGATTCTAGCTATCTGTATAACAGAGCATTCTGTCACAGTGGCACAGATCCTATCTGATCCCCCCCCCCCCCATTGTAAGCAGCAGTCCTGCCCTGCTTTATGGCTGAGATTCTAGCTATCTGTATAACAGAGCATTCTGTCACAGTGGCACAGATCCTATCTGATCCCCCCATTGTAAGCAGCAGTCCTGCCCTGCTTTATGGCTGAGATTCTAGCTATCTGTATAACAGAGCATTCTGTCACAGTGGCACAGATCCTATCTGATCCCCCCATTGTAAGCAGCAGTCCTGCCCTGCTTTATGGCTGAGATTCTAGCTATCTGTATAACAGAGCATTCTGTCACAGTGGCACAGATCCTATCTGATCCCCCCATTGTAAGCAGCAGTCCTGCCCTGCTTTATGGCTGAGATTCTAGCTATCTGTATAACAGAGCATTCTGTCACAGTGGCACAGATCCTATCTGATCCCCCCCATTGTAAGCAGCAGTCCTGCCCTGCTTTATGGCTGAGATCCCAGGTTACTGTAGTAGACAAGATCCCCAGATGTGTCCCTTTGTCCTGAGCAAATGCCACTTTTGCCCTTTATTACACCAGCTCCAATTTGGGGATGGCAGTGACATCTTATAAGAAGGGAGAGAGGACTGAGCAGAACAGACAGAGAGTGAGCAGTTGGGCTCCAGAAATGATAATGATAGAACACAGGAGTGACGCTGGTGCCCCCTAGTGGCCATTACCCCTGTGCCAGTTTGGCTGATATTATTATCACGCATTATAAAAAGCCAACATATTCCGCAGCGTTGCACAATAAATGGGCGCATACGTTAAACATACAAAACAAGCAGTTGCCGATACAGGAGGTAAAGAGCTTACTATCCCGAGGGTTATTAATAAAGCCCATGTGTATATGTATCCGGCGCTGCTCATAATAATGGATCTTAGTTGCTTATTTTTCCTACATAAAATCGGGCGACGTGGGGCGGCATCCAGTGATTGGTCGGTAGCGCCAGTCCAAATTGGCACATAGAGGCCCAGGCTTGAATAGCAACAGAATCCCCTTTATCTTCCCTGCCATTATGTCGGGAATGATCTTGCCGGAGCCATCCTTCTTGATTACCCTGGCACCTAACAGCAGGGAAGTTTGATGTGATCCGGATCTATTTAGAAAACCTTTATTGCTCCCAGTCTGTCACAGTCATTAATCTGAATAAACTTTACAAGGGGATATAATGCTGTGCCATCCCGGCATCGTGTCATACGGGCTCTGCCTTAGGCTCTTAGGGCAACAAACGTCCCCTGGTGCTGATCTTAGTGCCACACTGCCACCCAGTGGTAACTGGTGCTACTTGCACTCAGGGCTACGCTGCTTCCAACAGGGTGCAAAGTAGGGTGACTGCACAGTGTTTGGCTCATAGTGGGGCCCTGCCTGGGGGTGGTGCCCATTATATGCCAGTGAGGTGTTGGTTGATATAAGTCTATGGTACCTAGACACAGCCACTGTTAGCCCTGCCGGCTGCTTCCCATAACCCCCCCCATGCAGGGACCCCCCTATCCCCCCCGCAGGGTCCCCCACCCAACGTCCTCCCCTGAGCCCACGTAAGTTTAACATGGAGGAATGGTCGGGCAGGGGGAGCGCCAGCAAGGTTGGGTCTGGGCTGCCGGGGTCCACCGGGATTTCTCCTGGTGTCCCGGTGGCCCAGTCTGACCCTGCTCCCACAGTGCTGGGCACCCTAGTCAAGCCCTCGTCCCCCACTCAGGAACTATCCTTGGATGGCCTAATTAACCTGTCCAGTCTCATCATTAGCAACATAAGTAATATCTCTATAATAAAATGGATACAAGCTCATGTCGGGATCAGGACCCAAAAATAAGTCCCAATTCTGTTGGATCAGCAAAGTAGAAATTCAAATGGTTTTGGGTCGTCTAAAATAAAAAAAAAGGTTCAGAAACACAGTAGAAGAATAGTAGATGGAACACATAGATTTTAGCTCTACTAACTGGTACTTTACCTACTAATTAATAATAAATAATAAAATTAATCAGTAATTTAATAAGCACCTACAGGAATAAGCCATGTGGGCTAGTAGCAACCCAAGGCTTTAGGCCCACGGAGCGAGTTAGTGGCCCGCAGGCAACTTTGACCGATTTCGGAAAACCAAAGCGACGCATAGGCCTTTCCGCCATTGTTGCCGGTGCAAAGGCATTTGGGAGCAGTTGGTCGCATCGGCGGATATAAGTCTAACCTACACACAGTCACTGGTATATATTGATTGGATACTTTCATTTAACTCTATGTGCATGGAATAAACAGACCTGAAGGGATTGGTTAAGGGCCAGCTGATTGGTAAGTATAGGGTGCTGGGTTTACTTGGAAGGGTTTAACTTGATGGACTCTGGTCTTTTTCCAACCCTATGTAACTATGTAACTGTGCCTTCTGATAAAGGCCAAACGGGCGGCGAATGGTTAATGGTTTCCTCCGCATCCCTTGGCCGGGCAGCCTCCTGTCTAGCACACAGCTTCTCCCACCCCCTCAATATGTTCATTATGCAGCCAGCATTGTCCGGCCCAATCGATATTTCATAATTAACACTTCACATTAAAAGATCGTTAGCACTGCAATCAACACAGACGGCGCATCTTGCGCTCTGCAGCTGGACCCGAGTCTGTCCTCCTCCCTGCGAGATGGATAATGCGGCTCCGGCCTCCCCGAACACCTGCAGCCACATTAATGGCACCGCTACTCCGGCAGGGGGGCCGCCCCATAGCATTAAGGGGACAGAGGACCCCATAGCCACTCTTCCTTATGATAAATCAGCAAGTTGGGCTTCTACCCCTCTCTGTCTACTGCCAAACCCTCCAGCCAGAATACTGGGCACCCCTATACCTTAGCATGATGGGATGTTAATTGCTTAATTAGAGGAGGAAACTGCTTTTCTATCATGTATTTTCTTAAAGTGACCCTGACCCATTTTCTGGTCTTTGGTTCCTGCAGAGGAGAAGGGGGCGGGCTTTAGAAAGAGGCAGAGCGGTGTAGACTGTACCATTTGGCGAGTAAAGAAAGGGGGGCTGTAATAGTTATTCTGAATGCTCCGCAGGGGTGTGTCCAAGGAGGGAGGGAAAGCAATAATAGCGCTGCTAGGGAAAGTAGTTGCTGTTTTCCTTGAGGAAGGTGTTTAAAGGGAACAAGTGCCAGTTCCTCTGTGCGCCCCCTGCTGCCCAGTTACCCGGGGGGGGGGGGGCTTCTGAGCATGCACCCTGCTACTCACCCCTCATTATTGTTGGCTCTTTGGACCTTAAAAAAGGGAGGATTGACAGCATTTGGCACCCAAGGTAAAGCTGATCCATCTCTGACCATTGCCTGGATCTTGGATTGGCTAGTTTGCCCCCCCTTTATACTATTGGGGGATCCTGTGTGTTAGTGGGGCTTTCCTTACTTGGGGGACTAACACCAAAACCATGTACTTATTTGGCACGCCTATTGCTCGAGGACCAATTATTATTATCCTTCATGCTTTACTTATATTGGCCACTAGTCCCTTCACCAGAAGAGCTTACAATCTCTAACATGGGTGGGAACCTACACAGCCCTGGCAGTAAGGGAGCAGTAAGTGTTGGCCCAACGGGGGGTTCTGAGCTCAAATCAGATCTGCAAGCATTGAATAGCCTTGCCTAGTAAGCAGAGCTGCCATCAGGAATTAGGGGCATCATACTAAGTTATTATGGCCCCCCAATTATTAACTGGGAGGAGGGTCCTGCCAACAAGTAAAATGGGGAGCCAAAACAGAAAAAAAGACCACCCCCCTGCACACACCCCATTATGAAGAAACCCCGCCCATGATCTACCCAAACCCCGCCCATGATCCACCCAAACCCCGCCCCCTGTGCAAGTTTTACTTTTCCATCTGACACCATTTTCTCCCCTCCCTTAGCAGCCCAATCCCTGTAATACAAACCAGAGCCGCCGGTGCCGCCTGAGCCGTGTAGGATATTAAATTGAACCAAATGAAATATAGATTTTGTATCGGAGGCTTCAGATGTGCTTAGCCTTTCCCTGGGCCCGGGCCTCGCTAATTCACGGGGAATAAAGGCAGTTACAGGTTACATTTATTAATAATAGACGAGGGCTGGTAAAAGTGATTATGGGCTCGGCACAGCTCATTACTTACACAATAAGGGGCCCGCGAAGCCTTTCAGTAGCACGTTTTATCATTTTAACCCTGTGCTCAGATCAGCACCTTGTATTAAAGGGGAACCCCTGCCCCTGTATTATAAATATTTATTATATTAAAAATATATTATTATTTAATATACCCCTGTGCCTATTTGTAAGATGCCCCTGGTGACCCTAATTCCTTACCTGTTACCCAGGGCCAGCACTCTGATTCTTTAAAAACTGTGCCAGGCCCTACAATACAGGGGCCCCAGAATAGTGCCCTGTTATATGCATGGGGGGCAGGGGTGTGTGGTCAGTGGCGGCAGTCCTAGGGGGCCCCTGGTACCCAGTCTGGGGCCAATACTTGTCTGTCCAGTGCACAGGGTCTGGCATGTTCTATATACACACCAACCTGGATCCTTAGTTCTCTGGATGCATCTTTGCTCCGCCTTCCCTGTTTTGCCCCGCCTCCTAAATGTGATTCCCTCCAGAGAATTTCAGGAGATATTGCTAATAGAGCAGGTCAGTAAGGATTTGGGTGCAAATTACTGACAGAGGACATAGGGTTGCAAACTTTCCCCCTGAGAATAGCCAGGGGGCAGGCAGTGATGTCAGGGGGCGGGGCAGTAATGTCACAGGGGCGGAGCTGTGGTATCATGGGGGCAGGGCTATGACAGGTGACTGGCCAGTCTAGGAAAGTCCTGCTCAGTTTTCCAAATCAGCCAAATTGGGCAGGTAGCTTTGGTCAGAACAGCTCTTCCCTAAACTGGGCTGCCTGGGGCAAAAAAGTCTGTTTCTGGGCATAACGGGTGTGGGCTGGGTAGGTGGCAGAGGCAACTTGGGGCCACTGGGGGGGAGAGCGCCATGCTAGTAGAATGGGGCCCCATGATTTGTTGGTGCAAAGTAGAATCCATGTTACATCTGTGGGATTAGTAACTGAGTCCTTATGCCCCACTTTCAGCCAAATTCCCATATAGTGCAGAGGGGATAAAGCCCCCCAGGAAATTATGGGACCAGGAGACCAGCAAATTTCAAGGAGCCAATAAAAATGGCCGATGCTTTCCCCTTTTTGCTACTTATTGGAGGGAGTCAGCTGGTGTTGCACCTGGGGAGCCGTCGCACAGCTGCCCCCCCCCACTCCGTTGCACAGCGCCCCCCCCCCACTCCGTCGCACAGCTGCCCCCCCCCCGCACTCCGTCGCACAGCTGCCCCCCACCGCACTCCGTCGCACAGCTGCCCCCCCCGCACTCCGTCGCACAGCTGCCCCCACCGCACTCCGTCGCACAGCTGCCCCCCCCCCCGCACTCCGTCGCACAGCTGCCCCCCCCCCCGCACTCCGTCGCACAGCTGCCCCCACCGCACTCCATCGCACAGCTGCCCCCCCCCGCACTCCGTCGCACAGCTGCCCCCCACCGCACTCCGTCGCACAGCTGCCCCCACCGCACTCCGTCGCACAGCTGCCCCCACCGCACTCCATCGCACAGCTGCCCCCACCGCACTCCGTCGCACAGCTGCCCCCCCCCCCGCACTCCGTCGCACAGCTGCCCCCACCGCACTCCGTCGCACAGATGCCCCCCCCCGCACTCCGTCGCACAGCTGCCCCCCCACACTCCGTCGCACAGCTGCCCCCACCGCACTCCATGGCACAGCTGCCCCCCCCCCGCACTCCATGGCACAGCTGCCCCCCCCGCACTCCGTCGCACAGCTGCCCCCTCCGCACTCCATGGCACAGCTGCCCCCCCGCACTCCATCGCACAGATGCCCCCCCACACTCCGTCGCACAGCTGCCCCCCCCGCGTCGCACAGCTGCCCCCCCACACTCCGTTGCTGTAAGGCACACACTGGGCTATAGCCGGGCCGGGCAGGGAAGTGCCGGAAATAATTAGTTGCAGTCACTGGATGGCGAGTTTGCATTCGGCACTGAGCTGGCAGCCATTTGCCCTTCTGGGAAGCCATTATGCCCCGATTATAGTGCATTAGTTCCCTGGGCTACGCGGGAGGCTCTGCGCCTGATGGGAAAGCGGCTTCAGCGTTTATTGCAGAATTATATGTGACAGGTCTCATTAAAGCCCAGTCCTAATGTGTTAATGGAGGATGTGAACCCACAGCCTTACGGGCTTTATGCTTGGTGGCGTTGCCCTGCATCCTTGCCCAGTCCGTCCAGGGATGCCCGACCAGGGTCGGACTGGGCCACCGGGACAAATCCCAGTGGGCCCTGGCTCTACTGGGCCCCGGCGGGCCAGACCCGACCCTTGCTGGCGCTCCCCCTGCCTGACTTCTCCTCCCCTGATGTTAAATTTACACGCTCAGGGGAGGACATCGGGTGGAGGGTCCTGCGAGGGGGGATAGGGGGGCCCCTGCGGGGGGGGGGGGGTTTAGGGGACGCGGCCAGCAGGGGCACCTGCAGGGCCCCTGGGGCAGGAGCCCAGGTGGGCCCTTCACCCCCCAGTCCAACCCTGTGCCCAACCTACAGATGTTGTTGCACTACAACTCCCAGCCAATCACTGACAGCTAAAGGCCCCAACCAGGGGCGATTCTGGACATATCGCCGCCTGGATGCCGCCTCCCCCCCCCCCCGCGCGCGCTCCCCAGCGCTTACCTTCTGAGCGCAGGAGCGGGTCCGGGGGCGGTGAGATCCCTAGTGCAGAGAGTGCAATTGCGCTCTCTGCACTAGAATAGAACCGGAAATTCAGCTCTTAAAGTTACCAGGAGCTGCTTTGTGCCACCCCTGGTAACTGGGGCGCTTCTGCCGCCTGAGGCGAGTTTCTCAACTCCCCTAATGGCAGAAGCGCCCTTGGCCCCAACCAAGGTTTCTTTCTACCCATCATTCTGTTCGATTGTGTCACATGGTATAAATAAATTGTGTCACATGGTGTAACTCAATGAAACAGTCTAGGCCTTACTCCACCAATCATAGGGTTGCCGCCTTCCGTATTTGGCAAATCAAGGCAGGGGGGTGGGTCAGTGATATCTGGGTGGGGGAAGAGGGTGGAACGGATGATGTCATGGGTGGGGCCGGTGGCATCAGGGGCAGGGTTATGATATGGAGGTCAGTGATTGGCAAATTGCCACGTCAGTCTAACAAATTCCTGCCTGTCTTTTTCTTAAGGTCCCCATACACTCAGGCCCGGATTTGTGGAAAGGCCACAAAGGCCCGGGCCTAGGGCGGCACAAGTTTAGGGGCGGCATGCTGCCCCGCCGCAACAGTTTTTTTAAAATTTGGCTCCCATACGGAGCAGTCGGGACCTCTCCCCACTGCTCCGTATGGGAGTTTAAATGTACGTTTGCGCATGCGCACTCGTGGGGGGGGCGGGGGGGGCCTCGGGGTGCTGACAAGTTAAATCCGGCCCTGCAGACACTATAAGATCCGCTCGCTTGGCGATGTCGCCAAGCGAGCGGATCTTCACCCGATATCCCCACCTACGGGGGGGCGATATCGGGTAGCAAGTGGCTTGAAAAAAAAATAATCCAATCGTTTGGCCCTGGGGATTACATTTGCGGCCATGGGGCAGTCGGTTCGGGGACCACATCAACGAACCGATGCGGTCCCCGATCCGACTGGATTTTCTAACCTGCCCGATCGAGATCTGGCCAATTTCAGGCCAGATATCAGTCGGCCAGGCCGCTCTGTTCTGCCCATACACGGGCCGATAAGCTGCTGAATCTGTCCATGGGACCGATATTGGCAGCTATAGTCGGCCCGTGTATGGGGACCTTTATTTAAAAAATCAGGCAGTTTTGACCTGGGCAGCCCTCACATAAACCGGGCTCAAAACTGGGCAGGTGTATCTGTCTGTTTATATTTTCTGCACTGCTGATTCTGACTCCTGAAACAAGGTTGCAAGTCACCTGATTAACAGACCCGCAGGAGAAGTGGCTTCTGTGACACTGTTCTGGGAGTCGGAACCAGCAGTGCAGAGAATATAACCCACAATGGCAGTTACACACAGCTATAAACGCACTGGAAATGTGCAATGAATGCATATTGGGAAGTTGCATATTTTATATCCCCTTTAAATCATAATAGTTCTAGGTATATTAACTCTATTTACTCTATTTTTTTTCTGGAACAATCGGCAGAACCCAAGGCGGGGGGGGGGGGGGTCTCGGACTCGGAGATGATTTATACCCGCTTGGCACT
This sequence comes from Xenopus tropicalis, assembly GCF_000004195.4. Classification (NCBI taxonomy): domain Eukaryota; kingdom Metazoa; phylum Chordata; class Amphibia; order Anura; family Pipidae; genus Xenopus; species Xenopus tropicalis. The sequence goes on along the minus strand of NC_030685.2, from coordinate 83,212,445 downwards.
AAACTTGTTTGTGATGAGACTTGGCAGCCACCGGGCAAACACAACACCAAGGAGAGCGTGTCATTACGGCACCGATAATTCAACCCTGAAATATATTCTAACCCATATGGGTCCTGGTTCTGCCATTGGCCCAGAGCTCCCACCGTCCCACAGCTACCTCTGGGTGCTGAGCGCTGCAGTTCAACAAGAGCTGGGGGAGTAGGTACTATTCTCTGCACTGCTGGTTCTGACTTGGGGGAAACTCAGCGAGGGAAGGGTTAAAGGACGCCCAATGAACAGAGAGAGGCCCCGGCTGGCATTTAACCCCCTAGAAACGCTCCACGGCGCATACAGAGATTATATTCTCTTATCAGGTATTAACAGCCCCTTTCATCAAAGCCAATTCTGGTTTCCTGATGTGCCCCCGTCTCACTCCATCAAACACCCATTCTGCGCGGAGAAAATCCTGCTTCACGGCGCCGGCAGATAACGGAATATCCACAAGTTCCAATCGGAGTTTCTCTGACTCCCAGGGCTCCTTCCAGATACTCCCAGTCATGCCGACAGCAGGGAAATGTATAAACTCCTATATTCATTGTGCAGAATATACACCAAGGGCGGCCCTCCAGGGAGTTGTCTAATATACAGTAGGGGGTACAGTATCCCTTATAATACATGAGTGATACTCAGAGTTCCCTGTATAACTCAGCCTGCAGCCTTGTGCCTTTATATGGGCACACACCCCTCAGTGACTGCTAATATCCTTATCATTTACAGTAGGGGGTACATTATCCCTTATAATACATGAGTGATACTCAGAGTTCCCTGTATAACTCAGCCTGCAGCCTTGTGCCTTTATATGGGCACAGAACCCCTCAGTGACTGCTAATATCCTTATCATTTACAGTAGGGGGTACATTATCCCTTATAATACATGAGTGATACTCAGAGTTCCCTGTATAACTCAGCCTGCAGCCTTGTGCCTTTATATGGGGCACAGAACCCCTCAGTGACTGCTAATATCCTTATCATTTACAGTAGGGGGTACATTATCCCTTATAATACATGAGTGATACTCAGGGTTCCCTGTATAACTCAGCCTGCAGCCTTGTGCCTTTATATGGGCACAGAACCCCTCAGTGACTGCTAATATCCTTATCATTTACAGTAGGGGGTACATTATCCCTTATAATACATGAGTGATACTCAGAGTTCCCTGTATAACTCAGCCTGCAGCCTTGTGCCTTTATATGGGCACAGAACCCCTCAGTGACTGCTAATATCCTTATCATTTACAGTAGGGGGTACATTATCCCTTATAATACATGAGTGATACTCAGAGTTCCCTGTATAACTCAGCCTGCAGCCTTGTGCCTTTATATGGGCACAGAACCCCTCAGTGACTGCTAATATCCTTATCATTTACAGTAGGGGGTACATTATCCCTTATAATACATGAGTGATACTCAGGGTTCCCTGTATAACTCAGCCTGCAGCCTTGTGCCTTTATATGGGCACAGAACCCCTCAGTGACTGCTAATATCCTTATCATTTACAGTAGGGGGTACATTATCCCTTATAATACATGAGTGATACTCAGAGTTCCCTGTATAACTCAGCCTGCAGCCTTGTGCCTTTATATGGGCACAGAACCCCTCAGTGACTGCTAATATCCTTATCATTTACAGTAGGGGGTACATTATCCCTTATAATACATGAGTGATACTCAGAGTTCCCTGTATAACTCAGCCTGCAGCCTTGTGCCTTTATATGGGCACAGAACCCCCTCAGTGACTGCTAATATCCTTATCATTTACAGTAGGGGGTACATTATCCCTTATAATACATGAGTGATACTCAGAGTTCCCTGTATAACTCAGCCTGCAGCCTTGTGCCTTTATATGGGCACAGAACCCCTCAGTGACTGCTAATATCCTTATCATTTACAGTAGGGGGTACAGTATCCCTTATAATACATGAGTGATACTCAGAGTTCCCTGTATAACTCAGCCTGCAGCCTTGTGCCTTTATATGGGGGGCACAGAACCCCTCAGTGACTGCTAATATCCTTATCATTTACAGTAGGGGGTACAGTATCCCTTATAATACATGAGTGATACTCAGAGTTCCCTGTATAACTCAGCCTGCAGCCTTGTGCCTTTATATGGGCACAGAACCCCTCAGTGACTGCTAATATCCTTATCATTTACAGTAGGGGGTACATTATCCCTTATAATACATGAGTGATACTCAGAGTTCCCTGTATAACTCAGCCTGCAGCCTTGTGCCTTTATATGGGCACAGAGCCCCTCAGTGACTGCTAATATCCTTATCATTTACAGTAGGGGGTACAGTATCCCTTATAATACATGAGTGATACTCAGAGTTCCCTGTATAACTCAGCCTGCAGCCTTGTGCCTTTATATGGGCACAGAACCCCTCAGCGACTGCTAATATCCTTATCATTTACAGTAGGGGGTGCATTATCCCGTATAACTCAGCCTGCAGCCTTGTGCCTTTATGTGGAGTTTAGTGTAAGTGACAAAGACTGGATATTTCTGGGTAGGGAAGGGGTTAAATGGTTTCAGTACTGTAGGAGACGTGGGACTTATTTCCGCTGATACCATGAGGCTGACGCTTTATACCAATAAGATTAAAACTACAAATGTGTTCAGCGTTTTTCTCTCCACTTTAATCCGAGCTCCTTTATTCTAATGCTCATTCACAGGCTTAATTAGAAGTCTCAAGATGCGAGCTTGGCGCCTGCTAAGCACTAGACTCAATTAACCGCTTCGGATGTTTAGGAGGATTCGCGAGCATTTCCAGGCAGGCAGTTTAATAACGTCCTCTCTCAAGCACTTTCATAGCGTCTGCACAACAAGAACCCTTTAAAGCCAAAGGCTACTGGAGATTCTGGGAGTTATAGTTCAACAATGGATTGTGGGAAGTTCATGCTCTTCATCGCCTTTATGAGGTGGGACAGTTAACAGGGCTCATTAACTAAGCTTGTAGGACAGAGAATGTTCATATCCTTATTATTGACAGTAGGGGGTACATTATCACTTATAATACATGAGTGATACTCAGAGTTCCCTGTATAACTCAGCCTGCAGCCTTGTGCCTTTATATGGGGGGCACAGAACCCCTCAGTGACTGCTAATATCCTTATCATTTACAGTAGGGGGTACATTATCCCTTATAATACATGAGTGATACTCAGAGTTCCCTGTATAACTCAGCCTGCAGCCTTGTGCCTTTATATGGGCACAGAACCCCTCAGTGACTGCTAATATCCTTATCATTTACAGTAGGGGGTACATTATCCCTTATAATACATGAGTGATACTCAGAGTTCCCTGTATAACTCAGCCTGCAGCCTTGTGCCTTTATATGGGGGGCACAGAAGCCCTCAGTGACTGCTAATATCCTTATCATTTACAGTAGGGGGTACATTATCCCTTATAATACATGAGTGATACTCAGAGTTCCCTGTATAACTCAGCCTGCAGCCTTGTGCCTTTATATGGGCACAGAACCCCTCAGTGACAGCTAATATCCTTATCATTTACAGTAGGGGGTACATTATCCCTTATAATACATGAGTGATACTCAGAGTTCCCTGTATAACTCAGCCTGCAGCCTTGTGCCTTTATATGGGCACAGAACCCCTCAGTGACTGCTAATATCCTTATCATTTACAGTAGGGGGTACATTATCCCTTATAATACATGAGTGATACTCAGAGCTCCCTGTATAACTCAGCCTGCAGCCTTGTGCCTTTATATGGGCACAGAACCCCTCAGTGACTGCTAATATCCTTATCATTTACAGTAGGGGGTACATTATCCCTTATAATAGCAGGAGGAGCACCCTTGAGGCTGCTATTGATACTGTGTAGGAGATGTATCTTACGGACCCCTGGGCACCCATCAGGGGGATACAGAGCATCCCAGTCATATTTAGGGATCTGAATCCAGTATGGCAGGAGTGGCAGACAGGGCCCAGACTGGCAATCTGTAGGTTCTGGCAAATGCCAGGGGGGCTGTAAGATGCCCCAGTCAGTGACTATTTAGTGGGCTGGTGGGGGGCTGTTTAGACATGTGTGTACTGGGAATGCCAGGGAATATTTTGAATCCCAGTCCAGTCCCAGTCCATGGGTCCCTGTGGGTTTAATTGTACTTTGGGCCATTTTCCAAACTAATGATAGGTACAAAAGCCTCTGCCCCTGCTTCTCTCCAAGGGGGGGGTCCTCAGGATCCAAGACACCCGCTGTATTTATTCCCCTGGGTCTCAGGCTCTTGCTATTGGTCAATAAAGAGCGCAGAATGACATCAGACCCCTGCCAAATAGGCACGAGAGTGCGGTGCCCGACTGAGCGTCTCTAGAGACTCCCCAAGAAACGTGCCAAGAAAGTTAGGCCTCGCCGATACGCTCAGCGCCCACCTTAGCAAAGTAGGGTTAGATAGAGACTGGAATAAGCAATGTGGTGGGGAATCTGGAGAAGGGATTGGCCAGAACTCACTCTTGGGAACTTGCACTCCTATTGGGTTCAGATTCATTGGATTTAGAGTGGGACATAAAAGCCTTAGTGCCCCGGAATCAGACGGGCCTATGACACTGATTAAATGTTGTTAGCTATAATCATTATATTAAGGGCTAAAGTACTGTTAATATGAAAGCAGCGCCACCTGCTGGTCAGTTTCAGACCATGATGTAGTCGAGGAAATTGTCAGGAGAAAGAAAGGGCTGATGCTCTTCTGGTTGGGAAAACATAAATAAATATAAATAAGGAATGTACATTGCAAAACTGCTTAGAAGAGCACTCTCCTCAATTTTACATCAAGGTTTACTTACCCTTTAAGTTCTGAATGGAGTTTATGAGATGACAATGCAGAAAGGAGAGGATAAAAGAGTTCAAGCTGATCCTACAGAGGCCTGTAAGTTCATGCCCGCAATAAACTCTCGCCCACGGCGCGATGCTGCTAATTGGTCTCCGTCCATTGCCGGGTATCAAAGTAATGCGTCTAAGTGATGGGATCAGTAATTAGAGAGAGCTTCCCTCTCCGAGAGATAAGTGACTGAGACGAGACTGTGCCAAAGAGAGGATCAGTCTGGAGCTCAGAAGAAGAGAGCAGCCTGGGGTAACAAGCAGCAGCCTGGGGTAACCAGCAGCATCCTGGGGTAACAAGCAGCATCCTGGGGTAACAAGCAGCAGCCTGGGGTAACAAGCAGCAGCCTGGGGTAACAAGCAGCAGCCTGGGGTAACAAGCAGCAGCCTGGGGTAACAAGCAGCAGCCTGGGGTAACAAGCAGCAGCCTGGGGTGACCAGCAGCAGCCTGGGGTAACAAGCAGCAGCCTGGGGTAACCAGCAGCAGCCTGGGGTAACAAGCAGCAGCCTGGGGTAACCAGCAGCAGCCTGGGGTAACCAGCAGCAGCCTGGGGTAACAAGCAGCAGCCTGGGGTAACAAGCAGCCAGTGGGGCAAGGAGAGGACCTGGCTAGAAGCAGACACTCGGGGCAATAGGGAAAGAGCAGGACCTTCAGCACCTAGAACTTGGCTCCTTCGCCCCATCACCTAGTGCCAAGGTTCCCCCCATCCCTTTGTTGGTTGCCTAAGATTTTGGGGTGAGGCTCCTGCGCCCCTGGACCCCTCTCTTACACCTCCTTTGACCCAGCAGTCGGAGAGACTATGGATGGTCAATCTCCTGTCGGTGCTGATGAACCCAAAATAGGAGCAACCAATCGTTTCCTGGAAAGCACCAATATCCATGGGCTGCGCCACGTACAGTCGTCCTTCTCCCGGTGCCACCGGGCATTCTGGGCCGCGGCGTTCCTAGCCTGCCTCTGCTCTTTCCTCATCTGGTCCTTGGAGCACGTCACCTACCTGCTGTCCAACCCGACCAACGTCCTTGTCCATATGCTGTGGTCTAGAACCCTGAGCTTTCCTGCCGTCACGCTCTGCAGAGCATCTCACCTCAATGGATCTGTTTGGGTCACTCCCATCTCTTCCACCTCGGGGTTCCACCATGCAGGCTATGGGGGTGCTCCCCAAACAGGCCAATATATAGGTGCCAGGATGATAAAATGTACTTTCCAAGGGGAAAACTGTACAGCCGAGGACTTTACTGAAGTGAGTGGGATTCTGGGTAACTGGGGTTCAGATGCACGGATGGAAACTGGGGCCCTAGGCAGGGTAGTAATTTGGGGCCCACTCCTACTGCCAATGTAGGGTCTCTCTGAACAAACTGGCAGCAGTTGTTGGCAGATACAGTGGGTATATAGAGAGTTGGGCTGTATTTCTATTAGTAAAGATCAGTGATTGTAGCATCTGGGTCACAACTGTAAGGGACATTAGAGCCCTATGGCATTTGCTGTAGACTTACAGGTTTCAAAGGGGGGGTCTGTGAGTAAATGGGTGTGGTTAGGGTGAAGCAGTCCCAATTTTAAAATGTTTGGGGGGGGGGGTTGTTGTGAGCAAATGTAGGGGGCTGTTCCTGCTGAATTGTGCTTAGTACAGGGGAATCCCTATGTGCCATAGTTTTATGGTATCTCTCTGTACAGGCTATGAGCAAACTTAGGGGACTGTTCCTGCTGAATTGTGCTTAGTACAGGGGAATCCCTATGTGCCATAGTTTTATGGTATCTCTCTGTACAGGCTATGAGCAAACTTAGGGGGCTGTTCCTGCTGAATTGTGCTTAGTACAGGGGAATCCCTATGTGCCATAGTTTTATGGTATCTCTCTGTACAGGCTATGAGCAAACTTAGGGGGCTGTTCCTGCTGAATTGTGCTTAGTACAGGGGAATCCCTATGTGCCATAGTTTTATGGTATCTCTCTGTACAGGCTATGAGCAAACTTAGGGGGCTGTTCCTGCTGAATTGTGCTTAGTACAGGGGAATCCCTATGTGCCATAGTTTTATGGTATCTCTCTGTACAGGCTATGAGCAAACTTAGGGGGCTGTTCCTGCTGAATTGTGCTTAGTACAGGGGAATCCCTATGTGCCATAGTTTTATGGTATCTCTCTGTACAGGCTATGAGCAAATTTAGGGGGCTGTTCCTGCTGAATTGTGCTTAGTACAGGGGAATCCCTATGCTGCCATAGTTTTATGGTATCTCTCTGTACAGGCTATGGGCAAACTTAGGGGGCTGTTCCTGCTGAATTGTGCTTAGTACAGGGGAATCCCTATGTGCCATAGTTTTATGGTATCTCTCTGTACAGGCTATGGGCAAACTTAGGGGGCTGTTCCTGCTGACTTTAAAACAAAGTGGTATCTGTAATGCTAAAAAGTGTCCCTTTATTTCCCAGGTATTTACAAGGTACGGTAAATGCTACACCTTTAATGCAGACAAGAAGCACCCGAAGGTGAGCAGACAAGGAGGAATGGGCAATGGGCTGGAGATTATGCTGGACATTCAGCAGGAGGAATATCTGCCGATCTGGAGAGAGACCAGTAAGTCAATGTCAGGGACCCTAAAGTGTCACCCTATTTGCCCTGATTCCTCTACTGCCATTTTCTGACCCTTAACTGAAATGTAAGTGAATTGTTTCTAGTTTGCACGATATAAGAAGCTCTTACATAGAATAGAATGAATGTGAAACAACAGCACCACCTGCTGTTCACTGTAAATATATTGAAGTTATTGATAAAAGAGCAGTGATGTCTCTGCTTAGAACTGACCAGAGAAGCACCACAAGACTCTCTGCTCACTAACTTTATTCTCTAGCAAAGAAATATCACAAGACTTTCCTTCTCTCAGTCATTTCATTTTCTGCCAACTGTGTCCTGCAGGGCACAAAGCACATTTAAGCACCCGGTTCCCTCTTTCCCCTCCAGACGAAACATCCTTCGAGGCGGGAATCAGGGTGCAGATTCACAGCCAGGACGAGCCTCCCTATATCCACCAGATGGGGTTTGGTGTATCCCCAGGATTCCAGACGTTCGTTTCGTGCCAGGAGCAGAGGGTATGGGGCTTATTGTCCATTCGGGGCAGGGGGGGCACTGGGCGTTGGAAATAGAGAAAGAGTCGAGCCTCACACGCGGGACACCGCTTCCTCACACGCGGGACATTGGTTCCTCACTGTATCTAGAATCTTCGTTCATTCCGTCTGACTGACACCAACGGAGATAAAGGGGAAATAAATCCTCTGTGTCTGTACCTGTCCAAGTGCAGAGAGAGATTCCATTCTGTAGTGACCCAGAAATGTCCCATCATTCTTTTCTATTACTGATACCAGCCCAGTCTATTCACCAGAACCTCCTGAAACTGATTCCCTAATTCTTACTGCAAGCTCTTCAGCCAAGGATTCCTTTAGGCCATGATACTGTAAATGGGCACCTACCTAGGCCTGGGCACCTACCTATCTCTCTGCAACAGAGACATTAAGCTAGACTGCCCCCAAGCTGCCCACCCAGCGTCGGCGAGGCCCCCTGGAGCTATTACAACAGGGGCCCCCACACCCCCTCAGGGGACCCACCGCCCCCACTGCCAGCCCTTTCCTCCGACGCACGTACCTATTACTTTGTCCCAATCAGGGGTAGGTGGGTGTGGGCTGGCGAGGCCCACAGGGTCCGGGGCCCACCTTTGTTCTTCTGGTGTTTGGCCGGCCCAGTCTGACCCTGTGCCCACCCTGGAGGTGTCACAGATGGATATAAATGGAGCCTTAGTAGCCGGATAGACAGATTTTCTATCTAAGGTGCCATTCAGAGTTTTTAAAGGAACAGTAAACATATAATGATAGTTCCATGGCCCATGTATAAAGCAGCAGGGCTGCTGTACAGTATGCATTATACATAAGCACCACCGGCCTCTCTGCCCCTACTTGATCCCGTGAGTAGATTTCGTGCCCCCCCCCCCCCCCATTGGCCTTGCTGGTACGGCGTGCGTCCGGCTTATCTGCCCGAGGCGCCGAGGGGAATCAGTATTCGGAGCACGGGCCCCCCCGGCTCACACTTATCTCTCCCGTTCCTCTCATTCCCAGCAAATGAGAAGTGAGTCTGAGGAGCCGACAAGTGAGTTTGAGGGGCGAGGAGGGAATCAGTCTGTTTAATTCTCATATATCTCTGTAACAATGGCGGGCAGGGAAGTCTGGCCAGAGATTAACCCTTTGTGCTCTTGGGCCAATGTGCTACACGGCACTACTTGTGCCCATACATAGTTATGGAACTACAACTCCCAGCATCCCCATGTCACCTTCTATAACAAATTAGCAACACCACTTGCCCCTGTGGTGTCTAAGGAGTCACATTGGGTTTGGGGGGCAGGGTAAAGATCCAATAGGGTCTAAGTCTGTCCTGCAGCCTATCAGGTTTATGCCCCACCAGCGCACCCAGTATTTGCTGCTTGGTCAAGCCAAGTGTTAATGGCTCCCTTGCACCCAATAGGGCTCAACCAGAAAAAGGGTGCTGTATACGGGATCACATGTAGGTGCTAATAGTGCAAGTCGCCATTATCAGTACCAAGGGGCAGATAGTTTTATAGTAATGCCCCAGTCAGGGAGAGCTCTGTAATGGAGCTTGGGCTCCCCCTGCTGGACAAGGAATATACTGCAGCAGCCAGAACACCAGTCTGTGTGTAGAACAGGGTAAGTAGGCAATGGCACCCCAAGTTTGACTTATAAACTGCTGTTCTAATAGGGGGTTTGCCCACTACCTGGAGGGGGAATAGGAAGGGGTTTGTCCCTGTGCTAAACAGAATCTAACATTCCCATGCTCCTTTGCCCATAGATGACATATTTGCCCCAGCCCTGGGGTAACTGCAGATCCAGCATCCCAGGGGAGGAGTTCCTGTCCGGCTATAGCACATACAGTATCTCAGCCTGTCGCCTGCAATGCGAGAAAGAAGCCGTCATTAGGAAATGCGCCTGCCGCATGGTGCATATGCCAGGTAAAAGCCCCCGGGGGGGGTAAAGGGAAAGTATTCCCAACTGATATGTAGGCTGCACAGCATTCACTTAATTATCTGCAACTGTTTAGTAAACCTTATCGCATTGCACAGGGAGTATAGGAATCCTAATGCTAATACTGATTTTATACAGGTCTTGTAACCCATAGCAACCAATCATAGGCTTGCTTTTTAAACTAAAGGCTAGTGTATGGTGCCTGGTGATTGTCCTGGAGCACCAGAGATAGTCTGCCACCTGATGTGGAAGAGGCTGGGCGCCCAATGAGGCCCTACTACATAGCCACTTGAACCCCCTTTTATTCATAGGGAGGGTCCAGACAGTGAAGGAGAAGAAAGGTTTGGGTCTCATAGAAATTCTATGTCAGGAAAATTATTAATTTTTGTTTTTTTCCCAGGAAATGAAACGATCTGCTCTCCTGTGATGTACATGTGCGCCGACCACATCCTGGGTAAGAACCGACGCATTGTCCTACTCCCATAGCATCTCTCAGGTACATCGCTGTCCATAGGGCGCCACCTTGGGGTCAGAAATGGAAGGGCCCAATAGGAATGGGGACAACAGGTTGGAGCAACATAGTGACAGGTGGATCTCTATGAAGCTCTTAGCCCTTATACAGATACTATCAGAGCCACCAAAAGACTAGGGATGAGATGGGGCTCAAGGTGAAATGCACTTGAGATGCCCCAATTTATTTAAAACGCTCTAGCTTATTGGTTGCCAGATTTGTTCAGGTCAGTCTCCTCTTAAGATCCAACCTTTGGTCAGTGTCCTCCTTGGTTCTAAGAATATATAAGTGAGCAACCATGTTCTCAACCCATTTCTAACCCTACTTAACCTTCAGGCTAAGCCCTCCTTCCAATGCTCCAGCCCCAGAATCCAAGAACCACTGTTCTAGCTGCTGGTGCATGTTGGGAGTGGTCCAAAACAACAGTTAAAGTGGTGGGGATGGAAGAGTAGGAGACTTGTAGACGGGATGATTGAAGACTAGATGCCTCCAGATCATGACCATTGAACTCTACCATGATCCATTGGTCCCTTCCATTTTACAATGAATCACATCCCCGTCTCTTTCTCCATTCTCAGACAACATGGTGGAGGATACCAGTGAGAAGTGCTCCTGTCCCACCCCGTGCAACCTGACTCGCTACAGCAAGGAGATCTCTATGGTTCGAATTCCCAACAAGGGATCTGCCCGTTACCTGGCTCGAAAGTACAATAAAAATGAGACCTACATCAGGTGACTATGATAGCGTTGTAGTGAATTTCAAAAATCAAAAAAATACCCTTTTCAAGGCAAACTAGTACTCACTAGAACATTTTGCATCAAGTTTCTCTCCAAAAAAAATCAGTGCCAAAAGCAACATACTCTTTCTACCCAGGTAAAGTCCAACCTTGGTCAAACAAGAGGGCTGAAGTCCAAGTTCTGGGAACCTATGGATTGCAACCTGGGCCTCCAATGGCCCATTCATGGAGCACTTGTGCCCATGGGATTGGTAGTTTAAGCCCTTGTGTCACACAATCTCCATCATTAATAAATGAATCTGCAGTTCTAACCTTACTGGTGCCCACTGGCCCTCCATCTTATTCTAGGCTACAACATCTAGTATCTCAGCTGGGACCATTCCTTCTGTAATCTCAGAGCTTTCAAATGTTCTCAGTGGTTTTATCTTTTTCAACAGAGAAAACTTCCTTGTTCTGGACATCTTCTTTGAAGCTCTGAACTACGAAACCATTGAGCAGAAAAAGGCATATGACCTACCCAGCTTACTGGGTAAGTTAACTATCTGCAGTGATACTTGGACTTTATGGTTTGAGGCATTTGTCCTATCGTCATCATGGCTCAAATATTGACCTTTGCGGCTAGAAAAAAATGTCATGGTCTAAATCAGTGATCCCCAACCAGTGGGGCAATTTCAGGGCTGAACACGTGGTCTAGATCGGTGATCCCCAACCAGTGGGGCAATTTCAGGGCTGAACACATGGTCTAGATCAGTGATCCCCAACCAGTGGGACAATTTCAGGGCTGAACACGTGGTCTAGATCAGTGATCCCCAACCAGTGGGACAATTTCAGGGCTGAACACGTGCTCTAGATCAGTGATCCCCAACCAGTGGGGCAATTTCAGGGCTGAACACGTGGTCTAGATCAGTGATCCCCAACCAGTGGGGCAATTTCAGGGCTGAACACATGGTCTAGATCAGTGATCCCCAACCAGTGGGACAATTTCAGGGCTGAACACATGGTCTAGAACTCTAGATCAGTGATCCCCAACCGGTGGGACAATTTCAGGGCTGAACACGTGGTCTAGATCAGTGATCCCCAACCAGTGGGACAATTTCACGGCTGAACACATGGTCTAGATCAGTGATCCCCAACCAGTGGGGCAATTTCACGGCTGAACACATGGTCTAGATCAGTGATCCCCAACCAGTGGGGCAATTTCACGGCTGAACACATGGTCTAGATCAGTGATCCCCAACCAGTGGGGCAATTTGAGCACTGAACACATATTCTGAGGCATCCCAACTAACCTCTGAGGTTGTGAATGTGGTTCTATTACCTTTTTAAGTGCCAGTGAAGGTTTCTATGTGTAGTACTAAAGGAATCTAGATACACATACCTGATTGGATATGGGAAAGTATGAAGGCACTCAACATTTCATGTTAGGCTTGGTCAATTCAGTTCATAAACAAAAATAAGAGTCACAACATGGAGGAGGTATATAACATTTTACCATATCATGATTATGAGATTTGGTTGGATCAACGTGTTGAGGAATCTAGAACTTTAAAGAAGTTGTTGTTTGTTTCCCCAGGTGACATTGGAGGCCAAATGGGTCTATTTATTGGGGCCAGTTTCCTCACCATACTGGAAATCTTGGATTATATGTACGAGGTGAGTTATGTTAAATAAGTACCATCTCTACCTGAGGATCCTATAGTCCTGGGATGATCAGAGGCCGGAGGGACCCCGTTTCCACCAATCCCAAGCAACGAATGTGTCATTCCTGTCAGGGCTCAGAATAATTCCTTCCTCAGTCACCATAAATCTCTCTTTTCCAGGTGATTAGAGATAAAGTAAAGCGGGTCGCTGGCAGAAAGCAATCTCCTGCAAAGAAGCCATCAGAGAATATAGCGACACTGGTGATGGATGATAACAAGGATCAGGTATGAAGAGGTTGCGCTTGGGATGAGAGACAGAAGGGGAGGCCGAGAGGAAGAGAGGAGGAGGGAAATTAGTTACACCTTGGTAGCGCTCATAATGGGAGGGGGAAGTGGGGGAGCAGGAAGCATAGGACCTGTGCTAGTCTCATACGAGACAATGGTGGGGGAACTGGATAATAAGAAAGTGGGTTGAGATTAATGGACAAAATAGTGACAATAGTCCAAAACATACTCTGATGCACTCTTTATTATGCCAATGTTTCAACACCGTAGAGTAGTGTCTTCCTCAGCACAAAAACACATAACAAATGTTAAAAAAAACATTTATACCATAACATTAAGAACCTCCCACTATGGGTTGGTCCAATAAACAAATCCTTTGGGAGGTTCTACTGCTCTCTATGGTATCAATCATAAAACACCAGAAAGGGGTGGCATAAGGCTCTCAGCAGCCCTCTACTTACTACCTGCTTAGGGCACCTGTTGGGACCCTTTATCCAGAATGCCCCAGACCTGCAGATTTCCTGCTAAGGGGTCTTTCTTTCTTTTGGACCTTCATACCAAGTCTACTAAAAAAAAAAAAAATAAACCCAATAGGGCTGTTCTGCCCCAATAAGGGGTAATTATATCTTAGTTGGGATCAAGTACAGGTACTGTTTTATTATTACAGAGAAAAGGGAATCATTTAACCATTAAATAAACCCAATAGGGCTGTTCTGCCCCAATAAAGGGTAATTATATCTTAGTTGGGATCAAGTACAGGTACTGTTTTATTATTACAGAGAAAAGGGAATCATTTAACCATTAAATAAACCCAATAGGGCTGTTCTGCCCCCAATAAGGGGTAATTATATCTTAGTTGGGATCAAGTACAGGTACTGTTTTATTATTACAGAGAAAAGGGGGGGAAAAAATCAAACATTTGAATTATTTGATTAAAATAGAGTCTACGGGAGATGGCCTTCATGTAATTTGGAGCTTTCTAAATAATGGGTTTTGGACTTACTTTTTAAGAAAAAGGGTAGTCACATGAGAAGTGAGGGTCAGCTGACCCTATAGATAACGGTTCTTTTGCTGTTGTTCTTAGAGCCCTTGCGAGGTACGAGGAAGACACCCAGAAGGCGCCTACGCCACCACAATGCTCCCAAACCATCACCGGCACTATACGCACCACGGCGTGTTCGAGGACTTTGCCTGCTAGGCGACTAAACGGCGGCGGCGCATTCACCTGAAGCCAACTGTGTGGGGGGTGTAAAGACACTATGAGCCTTACCCTGCCTCCGTTTCCTACAAGGGAACACAAAACCCATTGACCACAATATGGTTGGACTCAGCTTCTAAACCGACGCCTAAGGCTATAAGAACTTGGGGAACCTCTGGAGAGACGTGTCCTTCATATCTACAGGAAAACCCCAACCCTCCACTTTTGCTGCCTTTCTTTAATGCAGGAAGATTCCCCCCGAGTACCCGTACAGGTCAAGGGGTCTCCTTGGTCGCCCCGCGTGAATAGAGGACTTGTACCCAACAATGTCCCCTGTAGGCCACTGTCAGAACGTTTTGGACTTAGACATTAGAAGTCTCCAGTATCCCTGTTGGTTATTGATAGAAAGATTGCTATACAGCAGCACAGACACCTAAACATCTCTATGTCTTTATTAACCGTTTCTATGGATTTTTATAAATATATATATATATATATATACGTATATCTCTATCGCGCCGCCAGGTAATGCAGTACAACAGGACAGGCACAATTTCTCCAAAGATCTTACTAACGCGTTGTCCGGCACCTTAAGCACAGCAATCGAAAGCAATTGATCTGTTATCCCTCTGGACCCCAATAAAATAAGGTCTTTGTGGATCCATAAATGGAAGTCCTGAACCTTTTTGCATGAAATGCGTAGGCAGTGATAGATAATAAGAGGGGGGAAAGGGGGCCAATTATAAACTCCAGGGATGAGAGAACGGGGCAGTCTCTCTGTGTCGGAGAGTTCATAATAACTTTATTATAAAATGTATTTATTTTTGTCGTTGATACTAGTAACCCTAATATCCCAAACTGTGGGGAGTCAATACCAGAAGCCTCAGCCGGAAGATTATTTAGGGGGAGATACTGCTGGAAACCCAGTTTAAAGGGGAACTCCGGCTTCTGAACAGCCCCACGCAACTCAGAAACCCCTAATATCCCTATCCCTGTAATCTGTTCCTTCAAAAAGTATGAATAAATCCCATTTTTATATGCTGAAATCCAGCTGCAAAACAGTTTCTGCATCATTTGAACTCTTGGCAGGGGAGGAGGGACTAAAACATTGATGTTACTGTGTTACAGCTCAATAGTGTCGGTACTTGATCAGGCCGGTATCTCCCATATAGTTATCTCTGCGGCCGCTTGTGAGACTCTTTTCCTTGGTTTAACAGGACTGACAATTCCTCGGGGGGCAACTGCGCCTCCGTCTCTACATTCCCACAAATTACATGAATGAAGGTTCTGCCTTTAGTTACCCATTTGGACTCCCCGTAACCTGCCCCGGGGGGTATTTGAGCAACACCTGCAACATTTAGACACTAAGGAGTCTCATTCATCTTGTGAATATGTCTAGTCGCCTCATCCACAGCCGCGGCTTTAGCCATTAAACTGAGCCCCTATTTATCATTTAAAGGGAGGCGAGATTGGCCGGGGGGGGGGGGGTGTAGGGGAGAAGCGAGGCAACAAAGGCAAAACTAATCATTTGTCACTAAAACTATCCATCAGCCAATCTCTGACAATCATCTGATATGGGAATTGCACGGCCGGCCTGTCATATGCACAGAATGTAACTGTGTGTGTCTGTGTGCCCCCCGCCAAGTTAATAAAGGAGAATGTACAGCTAAGGGGGTGGGTGGGGTTTAACAGAATAGAAGAAATATTAACCCATAGGGCTCATACAGAGGAGGAGATAAGTCTTTCCTATGCCCCAGTATAGATAATGCAGAGTTATATAGGGAAAGCTATTACTGCTACATAATATAGTGAATAAAGTACCCCCTATTGTAAAATATAAGGATTTTATAAGTCCCCCGAAGAGTTCATTATAATATATAGTGAATAAAGTGCCCCCTATTGTAACATATAGCGATATTATAAGTCAC
Organism: Xenopus tropicalis; assembly: GCF_000004195.4. NCBI lineage: Eukaryota > Metazoa > Chordata > Amphibia > Anura > Pipidae > Xenopus > Xenopus tropicalis. The sequence continues at coordinate 83,196,269 of NC_030685.2, read as the reverse complement.
CGAGGAGTTCCTTATAATATATAGTGAATAAAGTACCCCCTATTGTAACATATAAGGATATTATAAGTCCCCGAGGGGTTCCTTATAATATATAGTGAATAAAGTACCCCCTATTGTAACATATAGGGATATTATAAGCCCCCGAGGGGTTCCTTATAATATATAGGGAATAAAGTACCCCCTATTGTAACATATAGGGATATTATAAGCCCCCGAGGAGTTCCTTATAATATATAGTGAATAAAGTGCCCCCTATTGTAACATATAGGGATATTATAAGCCCCCGAGGAGTTCCTTATAATATATAGTGAATAAAGACGCCCCTATTGTAACATATAGGGATATTATAAGTCCCCGAGGAGTTCCTTATAATATATAGTGAATAAAGTACCCCCTATTGTAACATATAGGGATATTATAAGTCACCAAGTGCTTTTATACAGGTCATGGAACTTCGAGGTGACTTTTAATATCCTTATATTTTACAACAGGGGGTACTTTATTTATTATAATATATAAGTTTCACTGAGTCATGTGACTGAAATTACATCACTAAGCTCCAATTATAACTGATGACATCACTAAGCACCATTTATAAGGATATTTATAGTTTGGTCCCATAGGGAAATGGCCAAACTGTATATCATAAAGCTATTATTTATTTTACGCTATAATCATGGCCGCACTCATAATCTTGTAACATATTTTGATATATTTATATATGGACCTCTCAGAAAGATTAGCCATAGCTTATTGTGACCCTCATATATGGAAACCAGTAAGTAAGCTAGATGTTGCTTTACCTGCGGTACATTCTGATAGTTAGCTCCCCTGCCTACTGCCATTGGTTGCTCTACGTGTAGCACTGAGCTCTGTTAGTACTGGAGTAGAACCAGGGGAGCTTTATTAGAGAGCTCTGGCCCAGACCAACAGGTACTTGGGTTCTTCACCCTTGAGTTCACTTTTTGTATGATGTAGAAAGTTGCAATTGGTCTTCATTTTTTATTATTTGGTTTTTTTTTTCAGTGTTTGTTCAGCAGCTTTCCGCTTTGGAGTTTCAGTGGTTCTATCTGGTTGCTAGGGCCCACATTACCTTAGCAACCAGGAAATGGTTTGAATAGGAGAGGGACTGAATATAAAAAGTAATAATAACAATAAAACTGGAGCCTCAAAGAGCAATAGTTTTGAGTGCCAGGGTCAGTGACCCCCATTTGAAAGCTGCAAGGACTTAGAAGAAGACAGCAAATAATTAAAAAATTGTAAAAAAATAAATAATGAAGACCAACTGAAAAGTTCCTAGGAATAGGCCATTCTATAACATACTAAATGTTAACATAAAGGTGAACCACCCCTTTAGGGGATAATAGTGGAGGCTGTACCCAAGGATAAAGGGTAAGGAAATACACTACTCACAGATTTGTCCCACATGTCAATGTGAAATGATGTTGTGTGTAATTCTGTCCTTATAATTAAGCATTACACTTACACTGAGGCCCATACAGTACAGCGCACAGGGAGACTATATAGAGCCCTGTGTAAGGGCGCCACCTGGAGGGGAAAGCTAAACATACGGGTGATACAGAGGAACAGGACTGGCTTGGGAATACTAGGGAATATCCTGTTGGACCCCCAGTCCCGTTTGGCCTCTTTCTTCTATGATGTTCTACTGGGGGCCCCCAACGCTCTGATCAGTCTCTGATAGATGCCTTATACCTTTCATTGTGTCTGTAAGGGGGTGAGCCCACAAATCCTGCCAGGGAAACCCCATCTTTCTAGCTCCCTCTGTTGGTGACTAACAGTAATTACATCCTTAACACCAGAACTCTGCCATCTATTGGCAAAAAAACTCACATTACACAGAACATAACATTTAGACCTTTGGATCCCTCCCTTTACATGCACAGTTCTTGCCTTGGGCCACAGTCTCCTACAGATTTACCTTTACTTTTCACTGTTCCTAATTATTGTGGGGAAGTGAGGAAGCGCTATGGCCGCCAGTAAGATATCCATGGCACTCGGGGAAGGTGGGCCCACTGAGAATGGGTTCCAAGGCAAGAAATACCAACAAGGAAGTGTATAAGGAATCTGTCGGATACTGAAGGCATTTTTCAGGCAGCCAGGGGAACAGCTTCCGAGAAAGCGGGACCACTGGGAATAAGGCAAGAGTTATGCTCAGTCTCGGGCAAAATGTATACATAGGCATGCTTGGTGGGCATCTGGCACCAGGCCGGACTGGCAGGTTCTGGCTGGAGGTGCCCCCGCTGAACGTGTCCCCTAACCCCTTCACCCCCACAGGTGCCACCCCTAACCCTGCATGCAGGGTCCCCCACCCGACGGCCTCCCCTAAACGCGCGTAAATTTAACGTGTCAGGGGAGGTTGGGCAAAGGGAGCGCCGACAAGGGTTGGATTTTTCGCGGTGTCCCGGCGGTCAGGTCTGACCCTGGCCATAGACAGTCACTATTTATTGGGCTGGTGGGGGCTGTTTGGGCCTTTGGGTACTTGGAATACCAGGACCCATTCCTCTGGTGGGTCCAACATACCCTAGTCAGACAATGAAAACATACAATGAGGAATGTGAATATAACTTAGTGAATACATAACTTAGTGAATACAGTGGCCACACGCAGGGTTGTATAGTTCAGCACTGCCCCTGATACCAGGCACTATTTTGGAAAAATTTAAGTTCACAACAAAAGACACTGAAATCGGTTACAGTGACATCAGTAGCCACAGCTTGGCCCTTCTCTGGCTCTGTAATGGCTTGGCCAGTTGGCAGGCCCGGGGGGTAGCCTTGGGCGCTGCATGTAACGCAGATATAGGCTCATTAGGGAGGGTTACACTGCTGTCTCCTATTATTAATGAATACAATGTGCTGCTCACTTGGGGGCTGCAGGGGAAAAAGACTTGTTTTGACTGTAAAATGTTCTACTGTTCAATATTCAAAATAAAAAGAAAAAGTATTTTTAAGTGTTAAATGTGTCCTGTCCCATTGCCAAACAGGCGCCTCATAGGGTGGAGCTGCGCTTCCCTTTCAGACACTAACCAACCAATCAGGTTAAAAGGATAAGTAAACCTATAAAATAAAGGTTTTTGTACAGGAATAGGATCCCTTATCCGGAAACCCGTTTTCCAGAAAGTTTCAAATTATGGAAAGCCAGTCTCCCACAGACTCCATTTTAATCAAATAATTCAGAATTTTAAAACTGAGTATTGTAGAAATGATACCAAGTTTTATACAGGACACTACTGACCTTCTAAACAAACTGGCTACCATAGGTCCACTTCCAGAGGGCACCATCCTAGCTACCATGGATGTGGAGTCTCTTTATACCAACATCCCACATGAAGATGGTATTGCAGCCTGCCAGTATTTCCTTGAAAAATCTCATTTGTCCACAATGCCAACTCTACAACTAATCAGATTTATACTAACACACAACTACTTCTCATTGGGAGATGCCATATACCTCCAACTGATGGGAAGTGCTATGGGAAGCAAAATGGCCCCTCAGTATGCAAACTTGTTTATGGCCCAGTAAGAAGAAAATTTCCTGGCTTCCTGCAACACCAGACCGTTGACCTATTTACGGTATATAGATGACATACTTATAATATGGACAGCATCAGAAAAGGAACTATTGACATTCCACCAAAGATTCAACCAATTTCATCCCACGATTAACCTTACCCTCAACCATTCCTCTTCACACATCAATTTCCTGGATACCACTATCTACATCAAAAATGGAATCATACAGACATCCCTATACCAAAAACCAACAGGCGTCCAAGCATATCTTAGGTGGGACAGTTTCCATCCACATCACATTAAAAAATCAATTGTTTTTAGCCAGGCTCTTAGATACAACCGGATGTGCTCAAATACTGATGAAAGAAATAAACATCTCCATTCCTTACGGAAAACTTTTGTTAATCAGGGCTACCATCCACAGGTTATTGATGATCAGATCCACAGAGCAACTCAAATACCCAGAGACACACTCTTGGATTACAAACAAAAAACAGAAATCAACAGGGTACCAATTGTAGTCACCTACACCCACAGCTGAACATTATAAGAAAAATAGCCAGAGACCTGCAGCCCATGCTCCATACAGATACCAGACTAAAGGAGATATTCCCTGAACTACCCCTTCTGTCCTATAGACCAGTGTTTTTCAACCTTTTTTGGGCAAAGGCACACTTGTTTCATGAAAAAAATCACGAGGCACACCACCATTAGAAAATGTTAAAAAAATTTAACTCTGTGCCCAGCAGCAGTGCCCCCCTAGTACATTGGTGCCCAGCAGCAGTGCCCCCTAGTACATTGGTGCCCAGCAGCAGTGCCCCCTAGTACATTGGTGCCCAGCAGCAGTGCCCCCCTAGTACATTGGTGCCCAGCAGCAGTGCCCCCTAGTACATTGGTGCCCAGCAGCAGTGCCCCCTAGTACATTGGTGCCCAGCAGCAGTGCCCCCTAGTACATTGGTGCCCAGCAGCAGTGCCCCCTAGTACATTGGTGCCCAGCAGCAGTGCCCCCTAGTACATTGGTGCCAAGAGCAGTGCCCCCCTAGTACATTGGTGCCCAGCAGCAGTGCCCCCCTAGTACATTGGTGCCCAGCAGCAGTGCCCCCTAGTACATTGGTGCCCAGCAGCAGTGCCCCCTAGTACATTGGTGCCCAGCAGCAGTGCCCCCTAGTACATTGGTGCCCAGCAGCAGTGCCCCCTAGTACATTGGTGCCAAGAGCAGTGCCCCCTAGTACATTGGTGCCCAGCAGCAGTGCCCCCCTAGTACATTGGTGCCAAGAGCAGTGCCCCCCTAGTACATTGGTGCCAAGAGCCGTGCCCCCCTAGTACATTGGTGCCAAGAGCAGTGCCCCCCTAGTACATTGGTGCCCTGCCTACGGCACACCAGGCAACATCTCGCGGCACACTAGTGTGCCACGGAACAGTGGTTGAAAAACGCTGCTATAGACAACCACCCAGTCTGAGGAAAATGATTGTTAGAAGTGCTCTTCCCCAAACAACGTGCAAATACATCCTGTGCAAAGATCAAATTGCAATACCGAATACACAAAAAGTCTACACCATTCGGGACTGCTATTCATGTGCTTCCTCCAATGTTGTGTACTTGATCATATGTACTAAGTGCCCTACAGGAGGAATGTACATTGGAGAAACAGGGCAAAAACTGCGCACAAGGATGAACCATCACAGACATAAGATCAAAACCAAAGCATGTGATACACCAGTGGGACAACACTTCTGCAATCAGGGACACAGGCTTCAGGACATGAAGGTGTTAATTCTAAAAGGGAACTTTGGATCTGAAGGAGAAAGGAAGATCTATGAATTCAAATGTATGGAGTTATTCAACACATTAAGACAGGGCCTTAATTTGGGGTCAGGTTCCATGTCTCACTATCTGATCTGACTGAATCCAGACCCCTGGACTATTTACAACCCACCCCAATAAACCTTAATTACTTTCACTATCTTCACAAGTTATCTCTATCTGTAACTTCCTAATTTATTGCTTGTAAACACTTCTCTCTGATCTATCAGTATAAATGTTGTGCCATTTCAGTTCTCATTTGTATTTTGCCTGATAAAGGGGCCTTAGAGCTCCGAAAGCTTGCAATGTATTTTTATTGTTAGCCAATATAGGTATCATTTCTACAGTACTCTTGTGTTTGTGTTTTGTTGTTTTTTTTATTATTATTTGTGACACTGGCTAACACGGTACTACAGTTTTTGCTCTGTATAATAAAACAGTACCTGTACTTGATCCCAACTAAGATATAATTACCCCTTATTGGGGGCAGAACAGCCCTATTGGGTTTATTTAATGGTTAAATGATTCCCTTTTCTCTGTAATAATAAAACAGTACCTGTACTTGATCCCAACTAAGATATAATTACCCCTTATTGGGGCAGAACAGCCCTATTGGGTTTATTTAATGGTTAAATGATTCCCTTTTCTCTGTAATAATAAAACAGTACCTGTACTTGATCCCAACTAAGATATAATTACCCCTTATTGGGGGCAGAACAGCCCTATTGGGTTTATTTCATGGTTAAATGATTCCCTTTTCTCTGTAATAATAAAACAGTACCTGTACTTGATCCCAACTAAGATATAATTACCCCTTATTGGGGCAGAACAATCCTATTGGGTTTATTTAATGGTTAAATGATTCCCTTTTCTCTGTAATAATAAAACAGTACCTGTACTTGATCCCAACTAAGATATAATTACCCCTTATTGGGGGCAGAACAGCCCTATTGGGTTTATTTAATGGTTAAATGATTCCCTTTTCTCTGTAATAATAAAACAGTACCTGTACTTGATCCCAACGAAGATATAATTAATCCTTAATGGATTGCAAACAATCCTATTGGATTTAATTTATGTTTTATTGATTTTTTAGTAGACTTAAGGTATGGAGATCCAAATTACTGAAAGATCCCTTATTCGGAATACCCTTGTTCCAGAGCATTCTGGATAATGGGTCCTATACCTGTATAATAATATACTTTAGTCCACAAAATTAATTTTTGTTCTCATTTTTCACTAGAAATATATCTTTTGTATATTTTTTACCAATGTATATGTCCACATATTAATTCTGTGTACTGGAGATTGTTTTTTGTATATAGAATGTATTTTTGTAGACAAAATATGCTTTGGACAAATGGCGCCCCATAGGGAACTAGGGAACCGCCGTGTTAGTTAGGGAAGGAAATAATTCAGTCTGTGGCACAATACTGCCACCCTATGGTGAGACTATGCGATTGTCATGCAAGTGGGAAGAAGGGAATATATTTTACCTTTATGCACAACATGAAACCGGTTAAAAAGCCAAAGATATGTGGTTCCTTTAGCCTGTGTAACGCTGGGAAAGAACTGCAGAACCACGGCAAATAAATAATGTCTAACCGTTCAGCAAAGTATGCTTCTAAACCTCACCCACCTGTGGGGGGGCCCCAGTTACTTCCCATGGCACCCATGGAATGGCTGGGGCCACAGTATAACCCAATAAGCTTTACTAGATACAAAAAGAGGATAGTTTACTCTATAGAGAGAAGCTTTTTGGGTACAAGTTTCTCTTTATACTCAACATTTGTTCACAACCCCCCTAAGTTTATAACAAGGATTGGATAAATAAAAGAATAGTTTTTTTTAGCACAGTCACTCTACAATGGCTCTAAAATTATCCAGAACAGCAGAAAGACATGTCCTGTACAGGTCTGGACTGGCAATCTGTGGATTTGGGCAAATTCCAGAGGGGCTGCTGTGAGATGCCATAGACAGTCACTATTTATTGGGGCTGTTTGGGCCTCTGGGTACTTGGGGTGCCAGGGAATATTCTGACTTCCAATCCAGACCTGGCACTGTATACTATATCCCAGCCTAATTCACTGTTTGGGCCCCAAGTGTGGGAGGGGGGCTACCCCATAGCTCCCACAGACCCTCATTGTATATAGCGCAGGCAGCTGTACTGTAATGCTTTTTCCTCATACCCTGGTCCTGGGATCCCCCCACGGATATTTTCCCAATGACAAGTGAGACAACAAGCAGCCGTTCTGGGAAATAACAACTTTTTTGGTCGCTGCTGGGAAAACCTGTTCCAATAGTTTAACGCTGCCAGTGTGACGGTGAAGTAGGACAGGTGTAGGTGGGAAGATTCCCCCCGGGCCGGGATGTTTCCATAGAAACCTGAGCATTAAGCTACTAATTCTTGTCACATTTGATTTCTCAGTAATTTCATTGAGCAAGAGATATGGCAGCTATTATCAGAGATTATCCTTCTGAATCCCCTGCCTTGGTGCTGAGCCGGAGACGCATTGCTTAACTCTTGAAGGGTACAACTTATGCCCTGTACACGGGCTTTACCCCCAAACTGCCACATTCACACCCAATTACCCCTCAAACCCCACCCCAGGCACAACCCTTAGGTTTAGGTACAAACATTTTTACAAGTTGCCCCAGGGACTGGTCCGATTGCCATCTTGGAGTCAGGAAGGAATTTTTCCCCCTCTGGGCCAAGTTAGAGAGGCTTCAGATGGGGTTTTTGCCTTCCTCGGGATCAGCTGACAGTTAGGCAGGTTATATATAGGCATTATGGTTGAACGTGATGGACGTATGTCTTTTTTCAACCTAACTTACTATGTATTACTGGAACCACCAAGCAGGGTCGGACTGGGCCACCGGGAAAAATCCCGGCGGCCCCGGCCCCGGCCCTATGGGCCCAGACCCGACCCTCGCCAGCACTCCCCCGGCCCGACCGTTCCTCCCCTGACGCGTTAAATTTACCCGAGGTCAGGGGAGGACGTTGGGTGGGGGACCCTCTGAGGGGTTAGGGGGCCCCTGCTGGGGGGGGGTTAGGGGACGCGGCCAGCGGGAGCCTCGGTAGGTCCTGAACCCCCCAGTCCAACCCTGCCCAACCAAATGTTTAACTGCAAAGACGGTCCTTAACCCCTAATGATCTGAATACCTCCAAGAGGTCCACGGAGGCCACCATAAAAAATGTCCTCTCCGCCGGCAGAAGTGAATTGAGATAAAAGTGATAACGGCAGCCTCACTCTGCACATGTATTTTTTTCCCCCCACATTAATTTATTCACTGTTTTCTGCCAAGAATATGAATATTTTAGTTTGATAATAATATGAAACAGCTGCAGCCTTCCCTTATTAGAAAGTAACCTCTCGTTTGCCCGAATGGCTAGAGGGACACTGGCTCTCAGTGTGCCAAGCCTCAATTTAATCAGGAATTTTGCCTTGTGAAGCATATTATGGGCTGTACGGCCCTGAATGTCAATCCCCGGGCAAATTCCTCTATCGGTGAGTTGGAGAGAGGCAGCCGTTGCCAAAAGCAGATTAGGAGGCTGCCTGGGGATCCGGCGAGCACTTCCCTGGCTTCTCACTGAGACGGATGGAAAGTAGAAGAGACACCGGTACCCAGCGAACAGATGACTCCTGGCATAGGACATGACAGCTAGAGGGCACGCGTGTTACACACATGCCCAGTCACTATGGGTCGGAAGCTTTAGGGAATGCGGCTGAAACCGTTGCGCTGCTTCAAGGAAAAAACATAGAAAACTGGTCAATGTCTGTCTTTATCTTGCGCTTTTGTCTTATTAAACCCCAAGCATCTTCATTTTCTCTCATTTTACCCCAACCAGGTTGTTCCCCATCTAATGCCATCGTTTAAGGAATGAAAACTGCTCCTCAAAAATTTTAGGATAAACCATTTATTCTCTAGATTTCAGAAACGAACATTTTTTTTCACATATAAAAAGCGTTGCCACCTTTGTTAAACAATAACAAGGGCCGGGAAGGGGGGGGGGCATAGCAGCTAGGGGTGGAGTTATGATACAAAATGCGTGGGGACACAGTATGAAGGGGCGGAGCAATGACGTGACAGGGGTGACACGGGACATATGGGGCTATCACTTAAGAAGGGGGGGAGAGAGCTAAAGGGCAGACCTGTTGGGGATGGGCGGGGGAAGAACAACAGGTTATTACAAATTTACCAGCAGATACATTGCCTGTAAATTTGTAATATTGGCCCTGGCCATGGCTGGCAGCGAGGGATTGGTCCGCCAGGGTACTGGGAAAAAACCCGGTGTGCCCCGGCAGCCCAGATCCGATCCCCCCAGTGAGCTCCCGCGATCTGCCGTCTCCCTCCCCCGACACGCCACAGGTAAGTTTCTTCCTGGTGGGCCCTGCACCCCCCCCAGTCTGACCTTTTTGGCTGGTATTTTGGTCCATAAAATACTAGCAAGGTGGCATCCCCACATATAAACATGCTTTAAAATCCTTGCTTGCGGTCTGGCAGCTATAGCTCTGATTGGCTGCTGCTCACTCAACAAGCTCAAGCTGGATTAGATTTCACCATTGCAAAGATCTATATGAAGTCAGAAATCAATTGCATTGCCCCACCTAGTGGTAGACATGAGAATGGCACCCAGGCAGGAGAAACCCTGTTTTGCTATTATGCAACTAGGGCCATATTAAAAGTACATGGGAGTAGGAGAAACAATAGGTTAGCTGAAAGCAGTTCTAATGTGTAGCGCTGGCTGAAAGCTCAGACTCAGGCACACTTTACTGCTGCGCTGCAAGTTGGAGTGATATCCCCCCCCCTCACCCCCAGCAGCCGATCAGCAGAACAATGGGAAGGGAGCAAGATAGCAGCTCCCAGTAGGTATCAGAATAACACTCAATAGTAAGAAATCCAAGTCCGGCTTGGGACTCCTCCAGTTACATGGGAGTAGGAGAAACAATAGGTTAGCTGAAAGCAGTTCTAATGGGTAGCGCTGGCTGAAAGCTCAGACTCAGGCACAAGGCACTGAGATGGCGCCTACACACCAATATTACAGCTACAAATACATTTGTTGGTTCAAGAATAAAAGGTTAAATGGCAGAGGGAATTATTTGCTGTGTAACAGTGTCATGTAAAAATAAAAAGTGCCCCATTAATATCATGACAGAATCTATGTTCCACCCTGCCATCCAAGCCACTGACACCCTAGAAACGAATGAATGAATAATAGAAACAAACATTCTACATGATACTAAGGGTTAATTCTGAGGTGAGCTACATATTCAGCTACACTTGGTGAGCTCGTTCTTCCAAGGACTGAGGGGCCACATTCCCCCCCCCCCCGAGACCTTAACTTACTCTGTCCGCCTTGTTCTGTCTAAAGCAGTCGCCACTGGATCAGCAAATTCTAGAAATACTGATGAATATTTTATCTCTGCAGGACAAGAAACGGCAACAAATCTAACATTTCCAATCCGGCTTTAACAGATGAGCAATAAAAAATAAAATCACCATCATAAAGAACAGAAGCTGCTGCCAAAACGTGGCCGGCTACTTATCAACCCGACGTGCCAGCTCTGCGCTCACCGGCAGCGTCATAAAAAAAAAAAAAAGGAGCCTCAAATGTTCTGTGGTTTCGCATTCATATAAATCATTCCGGAACCTTGGGCATAAAACTGGGATATCCAAAGAGCGTGAAAGGTCATTCGCTACGGACTGCTGCATTAAAGGGGAAGCAAACCAAAAAATAATCATTTGTCTTGTTAAAATCTAAGCAACTTTCAGTGGTTTTAGAGATATTGAAAGCAGTATCTGCCTGTCGCTTTGTTCTCTGCCCTGCAGGGTCTGACTTTTGAAACAATGTAGTAGAAACCAGATCATTAAAGGGGAATTCCGCCCAAACACAACTTGTTTTTTGTTTTTTTTAAAAGAAAACAAATTTCAAGCAACTTTGCAATATACATCAATTAAATAATATGCAGCCTTTTTATGATTGTTAATGTTATAATATGGATTGGAAGAGTTCCCTAAGCCCCGCCCCCTGCTAATCTGGCTGACTACTTTGTGACTCAAATAAAATATAACAGTAGTCGCCTGCCCTCAGCCTGCCTCCTCCCAATCCCACAATCCCCTGCTGCACATGTGATGTCAATAAGGAAAGGAACATCCCAGTGCAATGCACTGTGGGTTATGTAGTTCCTGCGTGCTGTCTGTAAGCTGTGGAGAAGTTGTTACAATTTGTAACATCAGTGTTTTAGTCCCTCCTCCCCTGCCAGGATTTCAAATGATGCAGAAAGAGAGCCGTTTTGCAGCTGGATTTCAGCATATAAACATGGGATTTATTCCTACTGTTTAAAGGAACAGATTACAGGGATAGGGATATTATGGGTTTCTGTGTTGTGTGGGGTTCTTTAACACATTTTGGTTGGGAAGCCAGAGATTGAGGCAGGAGTAAGGAAGGGGTTTCCTTGAAGCCCACTCTTGTATAGTTATGCAATAGATCCTTTGCTGAGAGCACTGCAGAACTGCGGCTTACAATATAAGTAGCCTATGTGGACAATGTGGATATTTTCATTTCTAATTCTATTGAGGTTAAGATCATAGCTAATTACAAGCACAGTTATTTGAGAGCCTCTGGTTCGTGGATAAATCAGAAAAAAAATCAAAAGCTTTTTGGATTTGGGAGAATGAATCAGTGTCCCTGTGTTACCCAGGCAGTCGTCCCTCCTCAGTATCCCATATGCAGCTTCAAGGATAAGTAAACCTATAAAATAAGTTGATGTAAAATTGATGAAAGTGCCATTCTAAGCTCTTTTACAAGCTACAATCATTGTTTTTTTTTTTTTTAATACCAGGATATTAAGGGTTAAATTACTGTTACTATTAATGCATTTTGCTACAACGGCGCCATCTGCTGGTCACTTTTTGAACATGAAGTAGTCATGGAAATTGTCAGGAGAAAGAAAGGGCTGATTTGATGTTCTTTTGGTTAGGAAAACATTAGAAACCTCAGAAGTTTTTTTTCATGTCTTTCCTGACCAGAAAATATCAGATTGAAAAAAAAAATAATAATAAATTGCAAATGTGCTTAGAACAGCTCTCATCAATTATACATCAACTTCTTTTATAGGTTTACTTATCCTTGAAGCTGCATATGGGATACTGAGGAGGGAAGACTGCCTGGGTAACAGAGACGCTGTACATTATAATCCTGATAATTGTATTTGTTGCTTTTAATGTCTATGAAATCAACAGGACGGGATGTAGAGTCCATTAAACATACTGCCCATGCTGTGATAAGGAAAATCCTCTTTATTTGGGCGGAGAAGGTAAAATCTCAAGCGAAATCCTTAGTTATGAGACAACACTTATATTGCTTTGTGATACTTCGCTATGGCGACTTCTTCTTTAGTCTTTGCTTCCTGCGTTTGTATGATATTGATCTTAGTAAAGAAAGTTTCAGTGTTTTATGAATTCCCAAAATTAAGGGCCATAACAGTCCTACTTTATATAAATAACGCTCTCTCGTCTTAACCCTTTCTATCTTGCTGCTCCTTCCCTCTGGAACTCTATCCCTGAATCCCTCCGTAGGGAACACTCACCCACTCTCTTTAATAAAAAACTCAGCTGTTACCTTCTGGAGCACTAAGACATTAATTTTGCCCAGTCCTGCGCTTAAGGGCAAATGCCCATACCTGGTGCCTCTTACCTTCCAGTTTGTGCCTGTATGTTACCCAACCACTTAGACTGTAAGCTCTACGGGGCAGGGACCTCCTTCCTACTGTGTCTCATACCACATGGCACTTATATATATATATATATATATATATTGTATTTATTTATTATATCACTCGTTCTCCCTGTGTGTAATTGTGTATTCTGTAAGACTGTACAGCGATGCGTACCCTTGTGGCGCTTTATAAATAAAGTTATACATACATACATAACGGGCCATGCAAGCCCCTCCTCCCTCTGTTCCGTAACTGACGCATACCTCCCAACTGTCTCGATTTTCGTGTTTTCCAGTCCCTCTTTTGACAGCTCAGCCCGCAGTCTCGGATTCTTACTGAAAAGTCCCTCATTTCCCCTTCAACTCCTGCACTGAAGCTAAAAGGATACAAATTTAATTAAAAGTAGTTTTTGGCAGAGAGCCCAGAAATCTTAACGAGCGACACCTGCACTTAGATACAGTGTTTCTCACTTTTAATTAAATAAGTGGGCTTTTGGCAGAGAGCCCAGAAAGGTAAAAAGCCCCCCCCCCCCCCCTGCACTGAGATACAATTGTAACTAATAAACTAAACAGGGCAACTTCACCTTTTTTTTAGCAAAACTGTAATAACACATAAAACAGGACCCCAAAACCCCCAGAAATGTGTTGAAACATTAAATAACCTGCCAAATTTAGTCAAATGGGAGTGGTATTTAGGGGGTGTGGTGAAAAACATTTGCAGCACTGCGCGCGGCATTTAAGTTGTCCCTCTTTCCATTTTTTATAGTGTTGGGAGGTATGCTGACATACGTGTAAAAAGTGGAGTAAAACATTACCGGTGATGTTGCTCATAGCAGCCAATCAGATGCTTTGCTTTGGTTTTCTAACTGTTAAAATCTAATTGCCGATTGGTTTATCTGGACAACATCACCAGTAAAGTTTCACTCCACTTTTTACACAGCATGATAAATATACCCCATAGTGTGAATCTGAGAATTCTTGGCTCTTCTCATACAATGTCTCCTCCTTCCTAGAAATCATTCTGAAACTTCAGCTAGTTCAACCCCATTGTCATCTCCTTAACTGAGAAAAACCTGCCCATTTTTTGCACAAAAAACACTGGAAGCAGGGTTGCCAGATTTATTTTTCCAAACCAGCCAAAGTCAGTTCTAAAATCAGCCCAAAACTAGCCAAAAGCCACTTTGAAAGTAGATCAAAAATAGCCCAATATGAAAAAAAATAAAAGTATATATGGGAAAACCTGCCTTTTTAAAGCGTATAATCACTCCCCAAGCCCTGTGCCCCCTCTCCAGTTACTGGGATGGCTGATAATTCCCTCTGTGCCCAGTCCCGCTGGGAAGTCACTACAGAAATGGATTCAGAATGTTGCATTAACCCCAGACATGATATACATATGGGTGTGTTAAAACTACAACTCTCTGCTGCCCCAAGATTTCCTGAGAATTATACCTTAAGGATCAACTGCAAACTGCCCCACATCCCAGTAGAAAGTAATAGTACAGTCACATACCCTATAGAGCAGGGAGCAGGGGGTAGAACTGCCCCACATCCCAGTAGAAAGTAACAGTACAATCACATACCCTATAGGGCAGGGAGCAGGGGGTAGAACTGCCCCACATCCCAGTAGAAAGTAACAGTACAATCACATACCCTATAGAGCAGGGAGCAGGGGGTAGAACTGCCCCACATCCCAGTAGAAAGTAACAGTACAATCACATACCCTATAGGGCAGGGAGCAGGGGGTAGAACTGCCCCACATCCCAGTAGAAAGTAACAGTACAATCACATACCCTATAGAGCAGGGGGTAGAACTGCCCCCACATCCCAGTAGAAAGTAACAGTACAATCACATACCCTATAGAGCAGGGGTAGAACTGCCCCACATCCCAGTAGAAAGTAACAGTACAATCACATACCCTATAGAGCAGGGGGTAGAACTGCCCCCACATCCCAGTAGAAAGTAACAGTACAATCACATACCCTATAGAGCAGGGAGCAGGGGGTAGAACTGCCCCACATCCCAGTAGAAAGTAACAGTACAATCACATTCCCTATAGGGCAGGGAGCAGGGGGTAGAACTGCCCCACATCCCAGTAGAAAGTAACAGTACAATCACATACCCTATAGAGCAGGGGGCGGTAGAACTGCCCCACATCCCAGTAGAAACCAGTAACAGTACAATCACATACCCTATAGAGCAGGGGGTAGAACTGCCCCACATCCCAGTAGAAAGTAACAGTACAATCACATACCCTATAGAGCAGGCCGGTAGAACTGCCCCACATCCCAGTAGAAAGTAACAGTACAATCACATACCCTATAGAGCAGGGAGCAGGGGTAGAACTGCCCCACATCCCAGTAGAAAGTAACAGTACAATCACATACCCTATAGAGCAGGGAGCAGGGGTAGAACTGCCCCACATCCCAGTAGAAAGTAACAGTACAATCACATACCCTATAGAGCAGGGGGGGGTAGAACTGCCCCACATCCCAGTAGAAAGTAACAGTACAATCACATACCCTATAGAGCAGGGAGCAGGGGGTAGAACTGCCCCACATCCCAGTAGAAAGTAACAGTACAATCACATACCCTATAGAGCAGGGAGCAGGGGGTAGAACTGCCCCACATCCCAGTAGAAAGTAACAGTACAATCACATACCCTATAGAGCAGGGAGCAGGGGGTAGAACTGCCCCACATCCCAGTAGAAAGTAACAGTACAATCACATACCCTATAGAGCAGGGAGCAGGGGGTAGAACTGCCCCACATCCCAGTAGGAAAGTAACAGTACAATCACATACCCTATAGAGCAGGGAGCAGGGGGTAGAACTGCCCCACATCCCAGTAGAAAGTAACAGTACAATCACATCCCCTATAGAGCAGGGAGCAGGGGGTAAGAACTGCCCCACATCCCAGTAGAAAGTAACAGTACAATCACATCCCTATAGAGCAGGGAGCAGGGGGTAGAACTGCCCCACATCACCAGTAGAAGTAACAGTACAATCACATACCCTATAGAGCAGGGAGCAGGGGGTAGAACTGCCCCACATCCCAGTAGAAAGTAACGGTACAATCACATACCCTATAGAGCAGGGAGCAGGGGGTAGAACTGCCCCACATCCCAGTAGAAAGTAACAGTACAATCACATTCCCTATAGAGCAGGGGGTAGAACTGCCCCACATCCCAGTAGAAAGTAACAGTACAATCACATTCCCTATAGAGCAGGGAGCAGGGGGTAGAACTGCCCCACATCCCAGTAGAAAGTAACAGTACAATCACATACCCTATAGAGCAGGGGGTAGAACTGCCCCACATCCCAGTAGAAAGTAACAGTACAATCACATACCCTATAGAGCAGGGAGCAGGGGGTAGAACTGCCCCACATCCCAGTAGAAAGTAACAGTACAATCACATACCCTATAGAGCAGGGAGCAGGGGGTAGAACTGCCCCACATCCCAGTAGAAAGTAACAGTACAATCACATACCCTATAGAGCAGGGAGTAGAACTGCCCCACATCCCAGTAGAAAGTAACAGTACAATCACATACCCTATAGAGCAGGGGGTAGAACTGCCCCACATCCCAGTAGAAAGTAACGGTACAATCACATTCCCTATAGAGCAGGGAGCAGGGGGTAGAACTGCCCCACATCCCAGTAGAAAGTAACAGTACAATCACATACCCTATAGAGCAGGGGGTAGAACTGCCCCACATCCCAGTAGAAAGTAACAGTACAATCACATACCCTATAGAGCAGGGAGCAGAACAGACAGGTTGAGCCTGAATAGAATAGAAATTGGAGCCCAATTGCATGCTGGGTATTGTAGTTTTATTTTAATTCGAGCTGTAGGCTAATTGTTAGACACAAACTACATTACCCAGCATGCAGTGGAACAGGCAAAATAGGGGAAAAAACTTTGGCTAGTTTCCAAACTACAAACCCGCCAAAGCTCCAAAATAATAGCCCAAAGCTGTACCTTAGCGGGCTGGTACTTTGGCGGGAAAACCACCAACCTTGCAACCCTGACTGGGACTGAAACTTCTGAGAAGCTCCATCCCTGCGTGTCACGCCTCACAGGCAGCTGCGTGCTGCGTCACCGCGCTTAGTCATGACGCCTAGTTCCCGCCCAATGAGACTTGCGACGGCGAGATTTCCTGTGAGACAGGAGCCGAGGCGCTTGTTATTGTCAGGGCTGCAGGATGTGTGCGTAGCGGTCCGGCACTGCGGGGCAGTATGGGGAATGCTGTGCCAGGGCTCCGGCCGTATTCCCTCTGTGGAGCCGGGGGCTAGAGCTCAGCCTGAGCCGCGCACAGTATGACTAGCGCCGCCGCCACTGGGGCTCCGGTACAAGGCGTCGGAACCATGCAGAGAGAGGACGCGGGGTCGTGGGTGTCGGGGGAGTCGGAGGAGAGGAGCGGCCGGGCTCCCGGATCCTTAGAAGATGAAATGAGGCGACTGGAGCTTCATCTGCGCCTTGTGTTACACGAATGGGGCCCTGTGCTCTCTGCTGCCCAGCGCCTCCTGGTGTGGGAACGGGCCCTGCCCAGCCTGCTCACTGCCGCCGCCCTGCATGGCCTCTTCTGGTGAGCGTCTCCCTGGCAACCCAACCCCCCTCATTGCCTTCTATTGGAACCCAGGGCTCTCGTTTAAAGGGGAACAAATATGTCTTACAGAGCCCACAAACCCCTAATATCCCTGTAATCTCTTCACTCAAACAGTAGGAATAAATCCCATTATTA
This sequence comes from Xenopus tropicalis, assembly GCF_000004195.4. Lineage (NCBI taxonomy): Eukaryota > Metazoa > Chordata > Amphibia > Anura > Pipidae > Xenopus > Xenopus tropicalis. The sequence continues at coordinate 83,178,474 of NC_030685.2, read as the reverse complement.
TATGCTGAAATCCAGCTGCAAAACAGTTCTTCTCTTTCTGCATCATTTGTAATCCTGGCAGGGGAGGAGGGACTAAAACACTGATGTTACACATTGTAACAACTTCTCCACAGCTTACAGACAGCATGCAGGAACTGCATAACCCACAATGCACTGCACTGGGATTTTCCTTTCCTTATTGGCATCACGTGTGCAGGGGATTGTGGGATTGGGAGGAGGCAGGCTGAAGGCAGGCGACTACTGTTACATTTATTTGAGTCACAAAGTAGTCAGTCAGGTCAGCAGGGGGCGGGGCTTAGGGAACTGTTCCAAACCAGATTATTACATTAAACATCATGAAAAGGCTGCAAAGTTGTGTTTGGGTTAATTATACCCTAGCAACCACATTGCAAATACAATTCTAAACCGGAGAAAAAAAAGGCTCATTTAGTCAAAAGCCATAAAAAAAGTCCCAACTGCAAATTGTTTGTCTCAGTTTGCCACTGTCTACATCAGGGGTGGGCAAACTACGGCCCGCGGGCCACATCCGGCACGTTAGCCCTTTCAATCCGGTCCGCAGTCTCCGGCCCCCTTAAAAGAATGACGGGCCCTGATTGGTTGAGCCCCGTGCATGCGCACAACGTCAGCGCGCACGGGGCGCAACCATATAAAAGAATGCACTGGGGAACAGAAGGATGGGACGGAGGAAGGAGCGGGTCGCTGGAGGAGGGAGCCGCAGGTCATGGCGGATGCGGGGGGGAGCTGGTGGGAGGATTTTGAGGAGAAGCTGGAAGATGCTGGGGAGTGGAACTGCAGGATGCTGGGGAGTGGAACTGCAGGATGCTGGGGAGTGGAGCTGCAGGATGCTGGGGAGTGGAACTGCAGGATGCTGGGGAGTGGAGCTGCAGGATGCTGGGGAGTGGAACTGCAGGATGCTGGGGTGGGGAACTTCAAGATGCTGGGGTGGGGAACTTCAAGATGCTGGGGTGGGGAACTTCAAGATGCTGGGGTGGGGAACTTCAAGATGCTGGGGTGGGGAACTTCAAGATGCTGGGGTGGGGAACTTCAAGATGCTGGGGTGGGGAACTTCAAGATGCTGGGGTGGGGAACTTCAAGATGCTGGGTAGTGGAGCTGCAGGATGCTGGGGTGGGGAGCTGCAGGATGCTGGGGTGGGGAACTTCAAGATGCTGGGGTGGAGCTGCAGGATGCTGGGGAGTGGAACTTCAAGATGCTGGGTAGTGGAGCTGCAGGATGCTGGGGAGTGGAACTTCAAGATGCTGGGTAGTGGAGCTGCAGGATGCTGGGGAGTGGAACTGCAGGATGCTGGGGAGTGGAACTGCAGGATGCTGGGGAGTGGAACTGCAGGATGCTGGGGAGTGGAACTGCAGGATGCTGGGGAGTGGAACTGCAGGATGCTGGGGAGTGGAGCTGCAGGATGCTGGGGAGTGGAGCTGCAGGATGCTGGGGTGGGGAACTTCAAGATGCTGGGGAGTGGAGCTGCAGGATGCTGGAAAGTGGAGCTGGGGGGGAGCTGAGAGGCCCCATAATTTCTGATGGCAGCCCCGGGCGTAACGCTGTCATGGCCCGTCTATGTGGCCCCTGAGCCAAAAAGTTTGCCCACCCCTGATCTACATCATACAAAAAAATGAATCTAAATGTGTCCTTGTTCTTTAAAGAGTCCAGTTTGGGACGGCCTGCTAAGTCATATCATTGTGGGTTATTTCTGTGTGTAACACCCTGTTCTGCTTTGCCCACATTATTTAACACATTATACAGATTTTCTAAACTTGTCTAGTTATTCAGTGATCACACAGTTTCATATTAAAGGGGAACTCCACCCAAACACAACTTAAGCTTTTTGAGAGGTAAACATAATTTCAAGCAACTTTGCAAGATACTTCAGTTACAAATATGCAGCCATGTTGTGGTTTTTATGGGCTCATTTGTCAGTTTGAGTTTGTTTTTTAAATCAAATAAACTTGCATATCGAATGCTCGCTTATTTATTAATAAGGAAAACTCGTTTGAATAAATAACTTAAACAGGTTTATGAACTCAAAAAAGGAACGTCCCAGTGCAATGCATTGTGGGTTATGTAGTTCCTGCATGCTGTCTGTAAGCTGTGGAGAAGTTGTTACAATTTGTAACATCAGTGTTTTAGTCCCTCCTCCCCTGCCAGTGTTTCAGATGATGCAGAAGGAGAAGAACTGCTTTGCAGCTGGATTTCAGCATATAAACATGGGATTTATTCCTACTTTCTGAAGGAGCAGATTACAGTGATAGGTTTATTAACACTGGCATTCATTTTCATTTGTTTTCCCTGTGCCAATAAGGGGAGGGAGCCAAACCTTTATATAACAAACAGGCTGACGGATCTGTGGTTCTGCTCTCTCTGCAGGCTCTTCTCGTACCTGTCCCCAAGACCTGTGTTTTTATTAAGCTTTTTCCTGCTGTTGCTTATTTGTGTGGAACGCTGGAAGCCATGGCTGGTGGCGCACTTCAGAGGTAACCGTTATTGGCTTTCATTTCTAAACGGAAATGCGCGGCACGCCCGCTCTTGTAGCTGCCATTGTTATGGAGTCGCCAAAATCTGCACAGAAAAAGGCTCTGCGGGCACGGAACCAGTACATATAGGGATATATTTATCATGCTGTGTAAAAAGTGGAGTAAAACATTGTGGGTGATATTGCTCATAGCAGCCAATCAGATGCTTTGCTTTGGTTTCCTAACTGTTGAAATCTAATTGGTGATTGGATGCCCTGGTCAACATCATTTAGTAATGCTCCACTTTTTACACAGAATGATAAATATACCCCATTGTATATCTAATCACTGCTGGGAAGGTCTCTGCTCCTGAATATGTACTCTACCTATAGTAGGGACATACTGGACTTGGCTTAAGGTCCCCATACACGGGCAGATCCGCTCACTTGGCCCACCTACGGGTGGGGCCAAACTATTGAATTATAACGATGGGCATAGCAAAAGTCGGTCCGGGGACCGCATCAACGAGCGATGCGGTCCCCGATCCGACTAGATTTTCTAACCTGCCCGATTTCAGGCCAGATATCGGTCGGGCAGGCCCGTCAGTAGTGCCCATACACGGGCCGATTAGCTGCTGAATCGGTCTAAGGGATATCAGCAGCTACAATCGGCCCATGTATGGGGACCTTTAGGTTAGTCCCTTCTATATGCCAATAGCCCAGTTAAATCCCATTGTAACTTGGGTCACGATAGGTGTTCACTGCACAGTCCACTGGAATATACCAACAAAAAATGGCATTTAGAGTGACACGATGGTGTTACAGAGGGCATTTACAACTGTAGATCTTCCCTCTGCTGTATCCCCAGGCTTGTACGGCAGTTGTATGATGAAACATATGCTGTTTCGGCATTGTGTATACCCAGCCCTTATTTAAGCCAAAGTGGACTTACCCTTTAACTACTTGCCTGCTGGAAAGTGTTAATTCCACAGCACCTGCTGTCACAGACCTGTCTGTTGACACAATACAATTTACACATTGTCTGCTCTTTCATCTGTCCCCGCAGAACACAGGACTGCAAAAACAAAGAGCCAAAGTAAGAAAAGGCTTAAATGAGATGTATAACTTATTTATAAGTAGCGGTATATTGGGAGCGGATTAGGGCCAGTTAGAGATGTAAAGGGGACCTGTCACCCAGCCATAAAATGCTGTATAATAAGTCCTTTTTCAAATTAAACATGAAACCTCAAATTGTTATTTCTTTTTTTTTTTTTATGAACACATCCATATCTGTTATTACATTATTTTAAAACCTCAACTGTCAATAATATATTGCTTGCCCCGCCTCTTTGCATAGAGACGGGGGCTTTTCACTTTCCATTCAGCACTTCCTAGACGTCACTGCACTCCTCCCATTTTGGGGAATACACATGATTTTGGGATAATGCAGAGCTTGCCTTATTAACAGTATTCACAAAATAGCCCCTGTCTAGGTACTCTAACTGAGGAGTCCAAAACAACGAATGGAAAAATATTTAAATCATTTTTATAGTGTCAGTAAAGTTTATTTTGCAAGACAAACACAATAGAAATGAGTTGGGAATTATTTCTGGACAGGTCCCTTTTAAATATTGGTATGTGCTGCATTCACTTAACTAGTGGGGATGATTCTATTGAGCCTCGTGCCAGTAGGTTAGATCAGACTAATGCCGGCCATACATATAAAGATCTGTTCCATTGCCCAGGTCACAGGCCGAATGTATCTTTGCCTGATTTAGCCATCCACATGTTGGCATAGAATTGTCCAAACTGATCCAAATCTTTCGGTCCCTTGGGTTACTATTCGGTTCACCACACTGGGCAGTATAATTGTGGGACCTGTGGGCTACATACATGGATCACTGGGACCCTTGCTAGATAGGATAACTGCCCCTGTATCATTATTATTATACTGTTATAACACAACTTTGTTTTCTTTCACAGCACCATCTCGGGGTGATCCTTCCAATGATAGGTATGAACAATGCAAACACTTGTATGAGCATAAAACTCATCATTAGCACTTTATTTGTACTAACATATCTCTATAATCACTGCTGTGCAGCTTTGGTTTCTATGAATACTATTGTACAAGAACATCTGCTGCCAATGCGTCATTCAGGCGTCATTTTGGAATCTTTAAAATGCTGTCAGCAGTTGCAGCCGTCGCTGGCATGTGTGATAGGCATGTTTATTTTGGGGCATTGCCGGGCACGTGATTGGTTAATATGCACTCATCTGGCTTTTACCAGCTGAGCACTCGTTAGGCATTGGAGCCCCTTGCATGCCCAAAATAAAGCACAGACCCATGGCAGCTTATAGCAGTTATTTTAAGGTTTGCCAGGATCTTCATTTTACCAGTCTGGGTCTTTTCTCCTACTCGGCACTCGAGTAATAAAATTAATATATACCTGTTAAACCTGAAGAACTTGACCTTGTGTTATGGCATCAGCTCCGCACTATATAATCATTGTCATCATTAAAGGAGATCTAAAGCTTAACTAAAGAAGTAGGGCAGGAATGCTCTGTTATATTTGGGGTATCTGTACCAGCCCAAGGCAACCACAGCCCTTTAGCAGTGCAAATATGTGCCCCCAAATATGCCCCCAGTAGCCCTCCTTCTTTTCTGCTGATTCATTAAACTTGCTCTGTGCTGCTGTGACTTACCTGAGCTTAGGGACCCACTCCACATCATACTGTATATATATATATATATATATATATATATATATATATAATAGAAGTAATTGATTCAGAATTTAATAATCAGCCCTGTAATATCAGCTTATATGGTGAGCCCCATTTTCTGCTTGATAATTTGCCATAACCCTAGAGTGCACTGAGTAAAACCTAACAAAATGCAAGATGGGGAGCCCCTGTGACAATTTGAAGGCCTGGATCAGTACTACTAAAATGATTTACCATTAGGCTGGTGCAATAAGTTTATTATATAAAATATGGCCTTTCCAGACATATTCATTTGTAGGGTTTTTTTTTTTGTTTTTTTTTTAAATGGCTTATTAATATGAACTTGTAATATTTTTCTATTGTGTTTACACTTGTATCTACCCTAGTATCCGCTTTTGTTCCTTGTCAGCGAGCTTAGGTCTAAGTGGCTCTCTTGAGTACAGAGATCTTCTTCTTATATGTTGTTTGTTATTGTAGGAAGTTGTGCTTGGCTTTTATTAATTATTCCCACAGGACTTTTTCAGGAGCTGCAGCTTTCACACAACACTTATCACTGTAAAGATAGTGTTCTAGGTGGCACTAATGTGGCTAATCTATTGGCAGTAAAATGCCAAAATGCCTTTCCTTCTCCTTTGAAGGTGAGCTAAACCCTTAAATGAATATTGCTAAAAATGCTGAACTTTTTGCACCAGCCTAAAGTTTCAGCATCTCAGTAGCAGCAATGAGCCCAACTTGAAAAGTGTGTGCGACACTCACATACTCGGGGGGCTCTGAGAAGCTGAGCTTAGGGGTCGTCAATTATCAAGCAGAAAGTGAGGTTGGCCTGTCATATAAACTGATGCTTCATGGCTGATTATTAAATTCTAATTCCAATTGCACTGGTTTCTGAGCTGTCATGTAGTAATTATCTGTATTAATCACTAATCCGCCTTATATTGTGACATTTGTATTCTATATACAGTATATTGTGAGTCCTTTCCTAAACTCCATAACTGACCGCAGCACAGAGCATTTGCAGTGAGTCAGAATAAAGATGATGGGGGGCTACTGGGTGCATCTCCAGGGGCACAGATCTTCCCTGCTAAAGGGCTGTGGTTGCCTTTGGCCGCTACAGAAGCCCAAAACATAATGTACAACGTTTCTACTGTACTACTTTAGTTAGGCTTTAGTTCTCCTTTAAACTTTGGCAGAAGTGCCGGCTACAAGGTTTCCTTGTGAGAAATGTCACTAAATAACATACATACAAGTATTTTGTTAAAGTTTTAACTGACTTCTGTGCAGAACTATAACAAATGTACTTATTTTTGTGTGTAGTGAAACCCTGTCATCTGTGGCTGGAGCAGGGCACCCCCGCCTTCTAAGTGTGCCTGAATTGTGCCATTACCTGGCAGAGAGCTGGGTCACTTCTCAGCAGTACATCCAGGAGCTGCTGCAGTACAAGAAGCAGAATCCTGGCACGGTGAGTAGAGATGTTCTCATCTTTTTGCACTCTCTGGTTTCCTTCCTGCAGTCACTTTATACCCGGTATTATCATAGGCCACACATCTCAGAAGTATTTAATGAGACTCTTTCTATGGAATAATGGACCCAGTTAGGACAGTTCTAATGGTGCTATAGAATTATTGGCGTAGAGCAACAAGGCAGCAACCATTCATTTAAAGAGGTGCTGTCGCCTGAGAGGTTGGCTTCTATATTTGCACTGTTCCTCTCCAGTGTTATTTGGACATGAACTATGTGAAGCCAAGAGATCTAGAGCCTCTCTAAAAGGGTAAATTCACTCAGGATTGAACCTGGATCCGTTTTATTAGCAACCTCTGACTGGGCTGGACTCAGTATTCATCCTTTATACATCCTGTTCCTCAACTGCTCTCTTTTCAGTGGTTGCCTATTGAGGCAGGGCACAGACCTAAACAAGAGGCTGCATTACATTCTTGGTGGACAAAGGAAAAGCTGCATGATACAGTTAGACTGAACAAGAACTAGTGGGCAAACCCCTTTTAGACTGTTGTCTTTAGTGCTACAGATAAATCTCTGCCCCTGCCGGAGTGTTAGGAAGGATCAAGCCTATGTATATTTGAAAATGTGGGGGCTACTAAGCAGCAGATTTCTAGAGGTTCTAATTCAAACGAGCCCATGCTTCATGACAAGGACTTACCTTTAAAATGTAAGTCATCGGGCCTTTTCACATTTCTGTTCTTGAGCTGTTGCTAAACTACATCTCCCAACATCCTCTGGCAGTTTCAGGATACCGGATGCTGTAGTCCATGAGATGCAGAAGAGAGAAAAACAAAATATTAACCACCCAGTGACTTAGTTTGGTGTTCTTCCTCTCTCTACCCCAGTTTTGCGCTGTGGTGTGCTCTGGCTGTGCAGTAATGGCTATCATCGGACATTATGTGCCAGGGATCATGATCTCCTATATAATCTGTAAGTATATCACTAAGGAATATAGCACGGGGGCAGAGTTTGCCCTGGTACGCCCTGTTTATTCCTATTACCCTCTCTTGCAGTGCTCAGTGTTTTGTTGTGGCCTGTAGTCGTTTATCGTGAGCTGATTCAGAGAATGTATACGGCACTGGAACCAGTCCTCATGAAGCTGGACTACACCATGAAGGGAGAAAGACTACACCGCTCACACAAGAGTAAGAGAAGTGCTGATGCCCAGCCTGACAGTGGCAGAGCTCTAAGGCCTAGCCTACAAACCATACAATACTCCTTATCTGTGTCCTGTGCTCTATGTGGTATTAATATATATATATTTCTCTTCCCAGAGAGGCAGGGAAAGAAAGAAGCTGAACAAGGTGAAGAATTGGTCGCCGAAACAGACAGTGAAAGTGAGATTGAGCTCTCTGGATTTTCTCCTGAGGTGAGTCTGTTGTTAGCAAATAATTATTGGGTGACAGTGTGTCTAGCACTTTCAGAGCCGGGTTGTCTAACCACGGAACACGTAGGTGTGAAGTTTAGGTGTTCAGCTACCTGGTGGGGAAAGCTTCCTAGTCTTACCAAAGGCTCTTTAATGTCAGATTTAAACCTTTTATGTTACATAGCATGCCTGTAGGCACCCCAAAATGTGCTTAAAGGGATTCTGACGCTATAAAAAAAATACTCATCTGTCACCAACAAGAAAGGATGCTTCCCAGCATTTCTGTACTCTCAGGGACTTCTATAAACCAGCTCTACATCATGTGCATTATTACAAGCCATTTTGCAGCTATGCCAGAACAGCTAGCTGTAACTAGCCATCAGGAATGGCTTTGTGAATAAAAGATTGCTGAGGATTCTAGTGCCAAAAGTGGCAGGGAATGAGAGTGAGCTATTTGAGATTGCTATTTTCTGTGGTCATCACAGGCTTTCGTTAAGATTTAGGAGTGTATATATATTTTTATCCGTATAGCCCTACTTGTATACACTGTGTCGGCATTCAAACAATTTCTAATTCAACTGACTGTGTCTGATAAAGAGAATTGCAGCCAGTAGATAGAATATAACACGTGTTCTTTGCTTGCAGATGGATGTAAGAATTACAGCCTTGGCTCTATCTATTACGGATTCCGAGTTGTCTGACGAGGAAGCCTCCATTCTAGAGAGTGGTGGGTTTTCGGTCTCTAGGGCAACCACACCCCAACTGACAGACGTGTCTGAAGGTAAGAGCTTTACTCGGCAAGGTCCGAGTTCCAGGGGGTAGAATTCTGTTAACTTGACTGTGTACAAATCTACAAGGTGCTCAAACAAGCCAGGTAGCCTTGCCCAGCCAACATCATCATCGGACACTGACCTGCCCTGAGTGTTGCTTTAATATAAATGAGTTTGTATCAATTTAAAAATGAGAAGCCTGCACAGGACACATTTGGGCATAAAAATTAAAGTGAGTTGTTAAAATAGATGATATGGGCTAACTGCATCTCTACAGTGTAGCTCTGAGCAAGCAGTATTAGTTGACCTCGGTATTAGTAAAACATTATCTAAAGGGGTGGTTCACCTTTAGGTTAACTTTTTAGTAGGTTATAGAGTGCCCTAATCCTAGCAACTTTTCAATTGGTCTTCATTATTTATTTATTCTTTATAGTTTCTCCAAAGGGGGTCACTGACCCCAGCAGCTAAACAACTGTTGCTCTTTGAGGCTACAATTTTATTGTTATTGTTACATTTTATATTTCTATTCAGTTCCTCTCCTGTTCATATTCCAGTCTCTCATGCAAACTGCCTGGTTGCTAAGGTAAACAAGGCCCTAGCAACCAGATAGCTGCTGAAATTCCAAACTGCAGACCTACTGATAAAAAAGCTGAAAAACCACAAAAAATGAAGACCGATTGCAAATTGTCTCAGGCTATCAATATGAACTAGAAATGCACTGAATCAGTGTTTTTTTTTCTTTTGGGCAAATACTTTGTCCACTACCAAATTTTTGTCCAAATACCAAACTGAATCTGCACCCGAATTAGCAAATTTAATGCCCTGAAAAGATTTGGAGTCTTTTCTTGTCCAGTGGTTCGAATTAAAAAGGACATAAACTCTACATACAATTGCCCAGAATGCTCTTATACCATAAGTTATATAAAAGGGTATATGTCCGAAGTAAATGTTCTATTTGGTGTTTCCCTGGCCATAATACTTTTCTGCTTTTACCATGATTCTCTTTTCCTTTTTAGATCTAGACCAGCAGAGCACTGTGACAGAGGAAGGATCTGCTCCCAAAGAGTCCAGTGACTTGTCTCAGTGGCTGGGGCAGCGCCCAACTGATGAGAAGCCTTTATTTGAAACTCACTCTGTGGCTCACTCACAAGCCCAGTCTCTTAACTTAGATACGGAAGAGCTGTTGCCTTCGCTAACGTCCCCTTTGCACTTTGTCAACACTCACTTCAATGGAAAGGGACAAGCGGTGGGAATGGCGGTTGAAGTCCAATCGCTAAGGGAGGGCGGCGCGGTCATTCCCTCCGATTTGCAAAGCCCTATAATGCCGGTTGCTACTTTGGGACACCTTCTTTCTGAAATGCAAGAGCCGGGGGATGATGGAGAGGATTTTGAGTTGTTGGAGCAAGAGGAGGCGGATCAGATGGAGCAGGAGCTAGAGGAGGACGAGAGGCACCGAGCTGCCGGAACATCAGCAACCCCAGTCTGTCCTGAACTGGAACAAGAGAAACCTGCTTCCTAGGGCTCACAAAGACTAGATGTGTAGGGGAGGAACACAGGGCTCCTCTCTGATTTGTCTATATGCACAGTATCTGATAGGCAGCTCTGCTCAAGGGAAAGCTAACCTTTCAATTAACTTTTAGTGTGTCACAGGCAGATGTAACTTAAGCAACTTTGCTGTTGGTCTTCATTTTTTATTGATGCCTCTTCTTATTTCATCATTTCAGTTTCTATCAAAGTGAAACATAAAATGTTTTCAGTTTGTTATGGTGAACGACTCAAGGAAATAAAAGGCAATGAGGACAATGGCACGGGCAGCGATATCTGGGCATTTAGTTGCCCAAGAGTTTTATTAGCTCCTCTGGCAAAATGTCTGGAATTGCTTCCCAGTAGCAGTGGCCTGGACCCCTGTGCCGTCTAGATGATTTGCCAGTGAAGCAACTAAATGTGCTTTTCCTAAGGTACAGGTATGGGACCTGTTATCCAGAATGCTCGGGTCCTGGTGTTTTCCAGATAAGGGATCTTTCTGTAATTTGGATCTTCATAACCTAAGTCTGCTAAAATTAATTTAAACATTAAATAAACCCAATAGGCTTGTTTTGCCTCTCATAAGGATTAATTACATCTTAGTTGGGATCAAGTACAGGTACTATTTTATTATTACAGAGAAAAGGGAATCATTTAACCATGAAATAAACCCAATAGGGCTGTTCTACCCCAATAAGGGGTAATTATATCTTAGTTGGGATCAAGTACAGGTACTGTTTTATTATTACAGAGAAAAGGGAATCATTTAACCATTAAATAAACCCAATAGGGCTGTTCTGCCCCCAATAAGGGGTAATTATATCTTAGTTGGGATCAAATACAGGTACTGTTTTATTATTACAGAGAAAAAGGAAATCATTTTTAAAAATTCGAATTATTTGCTGATAATGGAGTCTATGGCAGACAGGCTTTCCGTAATTCGAAACTTTCTGGATAACGGGTTTCCGGATAAGGGATCCTATACCTGTATTTTATTTTGCTTCAAACAAAAGCCTGGTTGCTAGGGCACTGAAAACCGCAACTACATTGCAGTTTCCATTCCAGACTTGGTGAGCTGCAAAACAAACAAAAAAAAGACCAACTGCAAATTGTCTCAGAATGTTATTGCCTACGTCATACTAAAAGTTGATTTTATGGTCAAGATCCCTTTTAATATTATCCGGCAAAGCATAGAACGGCCTATCACGACGGGCATTGGCTGAAGGGACGAGCTTTTTGCCATCCTTTTCCCTAGGGAAAGGGTTTTTTTTATCTAGACAAACATCTTCCTTTTTTTAAATATTTTGCACCCCTGGATATGCTTTATAGTATTAATTATTATTTTTTTTTTTCCATCTGAAAATTGCTAACCTGCACAGCTGGACAGATCGGGCGGCATTTTGTAAGTGCGTTTATATTAAGTGGGGTGCAGGCATTTATGATTTTTGTAAGTATTTTAATATTCACGGTTCATGTGAGTTGGTTGTGTCGGCACTTTTGTACCTTGCGTATATTTTTTAAACATGTCCGAGTGCGTGGGCTGCTCTTGATGACTTTCATAGTACCCCTAGGCGTGTCAAACTAGTGGCCCCTTTAGCTGGCAGTTGCTGTAGACAACGGCTGGAGGGCCCCGGTATTTGCTAACCCTATACTCCCTGGTCTGTTACAGTTTAATGAAAGGCAGCCACACTGGACTAGAGTACACTTTGCTCTTCGATAAAGGGAATGGGATAATGGTCCTTATACTATTTATATAGAGAGTTTTCTGCTCTTATTCAATGATAAAGAAATGCAGAAATTCCACACTTGGCTCTTATTTATAGGAGCATTTTATAATTTTCAATAATTTATAGTTTTCACCTTTAAAAGCACTTAATGAATGCATTTTAGCAACAATTTCTTCCATCGGACATTGTTAGTAGTTTTTGCTCTTATTTTGGGGAATGAAAATTAATTTATAAGTTGTCCTTCCATTAAAAAAGGGTAGATGTTAATTATATTGTGAAGCAGCAGGTGTCCGGGGGGGGGGCGGGAGGAGGAGGGGGGGGGGCATTTTCTTTTTGCTTCTGACAGGACTTGCGAGACATTTGCCGACCAGAAACATCTAAGATGTAATAAACGCATGTTAAATTGCTTCCATTAGCTGGTATTCTGTGTCTGAAAACAATGTGTGGTATTAAGTGAATTTGGGTTGTTTTGAGGAAAAGGGGTTTAAGTCAATTATAAAAGTTGTCACTTTTATGCTTTCAGAAGGTAAAGCAGCAGTCCTGCCCTGCTTTATGGCTGAGATTCTAGCTATCTGTATAACAGAGCATTCTGTCACAGTGGCACAGATCCTATCTGATCCCCCCATTGTAAGCAGCAGTCCTGCCCTGCTTTATGGCTGAGATTCTAGCTATCTGTATAACAGAGCATTCTGTCACAGTGGCACAGATCCTATCTGATCCCCCCATTGTAAGCAGCAGTCCTGCCCTGCTTTATGGCTGAGATTCTAGCTATCTGTATAACAGAGCATTCTGTCACAGTGGCACAGATCCTATCTGATCCCCCCATTGTAAGCAGCAGTCCTGTCCTGCTTTATGGCTGAGATTCTAGCTATCTGTATAACAGAGCATTCTGTCACAGTGGCACAGATCCTATCTGATCCCCCATTGTAAGCAGCAGCCCTGCCCTGCTTTATGGCTGAGATTCTAGCTATCTGTATAACAGAGCATTCTGTCACAGTGGCACAGATCCTATCTGACCCCCCCATTGTAAGCAGCAGTCCTGCCCTGCTTTATGGCTGAGATTCTAGCTATCTGTATAACAGAGCATTCTGTCACAGTGGCACAGATCCTATCCCCCCCCATTGTAAGCAGCAGTCCTGCCCTGCTTTATGGCTGAGATTCTAGCTATCTGTATAACAGAGCATTCTGTCACAGTGGCACAGATCCTATCTGATCCCCCCATTGTAAGCAGCAGTCCTGCCCTGCTTTATGGCTGAGATTCTAGCTATCTGTATAACAGAGCATTCTGTCACAGTGGCACAGATCCTATCTGATCCCCCCCATTGTAAGCAGCAGTCCTGCCCTGCTTTATGGCTGAGATTCTAGCTATCTGTATAACAAGCATTCTGTCACAGTGGCACAGATCCTATCTGATCCCCCCATTGTAAGCAGCAGTCCTGCCCTGCTTTATGGCTGAGATTCTAGCTATCTGTATAACAGAGCATTCTGTCACAGTGGCACAGATCCTATCTGATCCCCCCATTGTAAGCAGCAGTCCTGCCCTGCTTTATGGCTGAGATTCTAGCTATCTGTATAACAGAGCATTCTGTCACAGTGGCACAGATCCTATCCCCCCCCCCCCCCCCATTGTAAGCAGCAGTCCTGCCCTGCTTTATGGCTGAGATTCTAGCTATCTGTATAACAGAGCATTCTGTCACAGTGGCACAGATCCTATCTGATCCCCCCCATTGTAAGCAGCAGTCCTGCCCTGCTTTATGGCTGAGATTCTAGCTATCTGTATAACAGAGCATTCTGTCACAGTGGCACAGATCCTATCTGATCCCCCCCATTGTAAGCAGCAGTCCTGCCCTGCTTTATGGCTAAGACTCTAGCAATAAGATAAAGTTTAATTATCTTTTCTCTATGCTTTGTGTAAGTTTGAGTATACACCTAGTCATAAAGCAAAAAGTGACTTTTTATTCAGAAGTAAATATTTTTCCCCAAAACCACACTTTATTACCCAGTATTGCATATTGTATCATTTATTCGGAATGAAAGACACCCGCTAACCCAAGCTGCACTGGGATATGAATAACTAAAGTACCAGCAGAAAATGTAGGTACTGGATGGGGATCAGTTATTCCAATGCCTGTGAATGTCTGGGCCCATCTATCAACTTCTTTTGAATTAAATGACATCCTATTGGCTATATATATAATGGCTCTTCTTGTGGCTTTTGTTGCCCCGGGTAGTTTAGGCGCACAGCTCGCTCTTCAGCTTTCCTTGTTCCGACTGAGAGAGATTGGCTGGTGTGAGTGGGGGCAGGTAGGGGTGTGCTTTTCAGCAATAGTTGATCAGATAGATGTTATTAGTACCTGGCTTGTGATTGGTCGTTGGCTAAATAATGTGAGCATCTAATTGCTCCATGGGCTAAGCAGCTACATTGTACTGGCCGGAGCTTACTGGGGCCACGTGACTTGTTTGGCTTGCTGTATAGCAGGCAATTATTTGCATCTTGGGTAATTTCCTTGGTGTTTGATGACCACAGCTAAACCGCCCAGTGTGACGCTGATATTCCATACCATTGTGTGTGCTGGAAGCTTGAAGCACTTTATATTCAACAAGCATTTCCGTTGCTTCCTTGGTGTTTAGGCATTTCAGTCTTTATCGGCTACGGGGAGCAATTTAAGGTTGAAAAGGGTCTGTTAAAAGGACCACAGTACAAATGTATACTCCAGGGCAAATACATGTAATTTCCCTATTTACTTACCAGGGTACAGAGCTCTTATTTACTTTGAGTCCCTGGGCTGTTCTCTTTCCTCGTGGTCCGAGGAGTCAAGGTGGAAAATTGATCTGAAAGCAGTGGTTTATAGGATTATTCCATACATTGGTCTCTTTTCAGTAGTGTTCAAAGCTTCATAAAACCTTAGAGATAACAACAATAACAAAAAGAACCCATCATGTCAGCCTGACAATGGGAAAGAGAGCAGCCCAGGAGCTGGAAGCACAGAGCTTTCGGATCTTTGTTACCAGATAAGAAATGGGGAAAGATTGGTTTCCTTTATCCTGGGGGAGGATCTAACCGGGTTAAGGCAAGGCAGATCTTAAATTACCCCCTTTAATGAGGAATTGTATCTTTTAACTGTTAAGGTGCCCATACACCTTTTGCGAGCGAGGTCGCCAAGTGAGCGGATCTTCTCCCGATATCCCCCACCTACGGGTGGGTGATATCAGCGAATCCAGGCTCATTCGGTCATTTGGCCCTGGGGCCAAACGATAGAATTAGAACGACCGGTATTGGCGAAGTCGGATCAGTTAAAAAAAATTTAGTTGGACCGGCGACTACGTTTTTTAACCTGCCCGATTTCAGGCCAGATATCGGTCAGGCAGGCCTGTCGTTAATTCCCCTACACGTGTATGGCCACCTTTAGTATGATTAAATTCCCAGCAAAGTTTCAATTGGTCTTAATTTTTTTTTTTTTTTATATATATATATATATATATATATATATAGTTTTTTTAATTATTTGCTTTCTTCTTCTGCCTCTTCCTGGGCAAAAAACATAACTGCAAGACTTCAGTTTTATTGTTTTGTTAGTTTTTATATAAATATAGATCCTATCAACCTGAAATTCCAAGCTTGAGAGCTGCTGAATAAAAAGCTCAATCATTTTTAATTGATAAAAATGAAGACCAATTGCAAATGAAAGGGGAAGTACCTTTTGAAGCTACTACATACAAACAATTAAACACTTTTATATTGGTGCAATTTTGCTAAAGACAGACCCATATACATTGCCTCCTGGCAGGGTTGGACTGGGCCGGTGGGCCCCCGCTGACCCAGACCCAACCTCCTCCTAATGCTGCCCTCCTTTCTCCCATAGCAGCAATGTATAAGGTATGCACTTGGGACTCCCCTATGATTACATTTTCCCATGACCTCCCAAGTTGTTTGACAGCCGCTGTGTATAAAATGATTTTATTTATGTGACTGGTAACTTTCCCTTGAATTGCTTTATAGTTGGGTCGCTTTCTCATGCAGCCATTCTGATTGGTCCAGCCTCACTACAATACTCCTATATTGGCACTAGGTTGGTTTTACAACCTAACGGAACAGGTATAAGCTAATGTTGTGACACAGAGGAGCACTCGGGGGGTTTTAACTGCCATTTTCATTTGGCGAGTAACAATGGCAGACAAAACACCCGTCTCTGCCTATTACTACTCTTAAAGGAACAGTAACACCAAAAAATGAAAGTGCATAAAAGTAACTAAAATATAATGTGCTGCTGCCCTGCACTGGTAAAAGTTGTGTGTTCACTTCAGAAAGTCTACTATAATTTATATAAATAAGCTGCTATGTAGCCATGGAGGCAGCCATTCAAAGGAGAAAAGGCACAGACACATAGCAGATAACAGATAAAACACTATTGTATTCTACAGAACTTATCTGTTACCTGCTATGTAACCTGTGCCTTTTCTCCTTTTTTCCAGCTTGAATGGCTGCCCCCATGGCTACACAGCAGCTTATTATATAAATTATAGTAGTGTTACTGTAGCAAATACACCAGTTTTACCAGTGCAGGGCAACAGTGCATTATATTTTTATTACTTTAAAGCTCTCTCATTTTTTGGTGTTACTGTTCCTTTAATTCTATTTCAACAAAAGCTTGCCATTGGAGCAGACTTCACTGCCATAACACCCCCTAGAATTTTCCAGGGGCCTAATACTGCTAAATAAAAAGAGCCCTATTGGACCTATAGTGGTAATGGGTGGAGCTCAGCCCTGCTATTTCCTATTCTTCATATTTATGGACCCAAAGCAGTGACCCTATTTGCAGCCCCCCTAAAGACAGTCCTAGATCTGACCTGGTGTCTGTGGAGGAGAAATGGCTTTGTAACCAAAGGCAGTAATCGCGCTGTTACTGTAGAGACCCGATCCATCTGAATTACAGTATCTCAGCCACTGACGTTCAGCAAGAGCTGCAAATTAAATGTAAACCCTAAAAACAAATTCAAATAATTATAGTTTATGACATAAGTAGTTATTACACTGCCAATAAAATGAATTTGAAACAACAGCGCCACCTGCTGTACGGCTAAGGTAACAGAGGGAAGTCTTATGAGGTTGCTAATCTTGAAAACTAGGGGGGGGGATGTAAATTACAAAAATGTTTATTTTACATACATTTTCAAGGGTTAATGTTTCCTTTAGATATCACAGATGCAAACTAATAGGAACATAGGAAATGTCTCTCACTGCTGTGATACCTCCCCCACGTGTTTGTATGTAAGAGGCTGCTTGTGAGTGTGTGTAGAGCAACCCCATGTGGAAGTATCCATGTTTGTATAGCTATAGAACTGTATTTTGGTGTAAATCCATGCGTTACTCTGCGCGTGAGTGTATGGGTGTGTGTATAATGTGTACAGTGTACAATAAGTGTACTAACCCTAATGTATTTAATGATCTCTTGTGTTGCCTCATTAATTAATAAACATTGTTAAAGAATTGTTTGTGTCACTGTTAATTTGTGGGAATGTAGTTTAATCTTGCAGGGCAAATAGTGGCCCCTTTATGGTCTGGGTGGCTTGTAGCTGAGTGGGCTGCACAGAATCCTTACTGATTCACATTGGCAGATGTGTCCCTCGGGGTACATTTTGCTGCCCACCTACCGAGCCAGGCCCGGACTGGCAGTCTGTGGATTCAGGCAAATGCCAGAGGGGCTGCTGTAAGATGCCATAGACCTGGGGTCCACAAACTATTATGTGTGTGTGTAGCCTCAGGCGCAACCAGTCAAAGGAGGAAAGGCTCAGGTTACACAGATAATACACAAAACGCCATTATATTCTACAGAGCTTATCTGTTACCCACTATTTAACCTGTGCCCTTTAGAGCCGGTGACACAAGGAGATTAGTCTCCCCCTGGTTAATATCCGCTAGCGATTTATCTCCTCTTTTCTACTGGCGACAATGGAAATTGCCAGTAGGAAAATATATGCGTTGCTTCGGCATTCCTTTAAAGGAGACATATATAAAAATTATGAAATTAGTTAATTATACTCCTCTAGATATAGAAAGATTGTGCTTAAAAAGTTGTGTTTTGGACCGATTTATTGAGAAACGCCACCAAAACCCCACTAGCCCCGCCCATCTGTTCCACTTCCTGCTGGCTGAATTCTCTGGATAGGCAGGGGGGTCAGCGGCACTGTGGGATAGGAACCAATCAGCAGCTAGGCTGACCTGATAGGGAACTGAAGCCTGTCTGTGCTTGTGTGACTGCAGGGCTGTGATTGGCTCTCCCCCTCCTACTGTGCTTCTG
This sequence comes from Xenopus tropicalis, assembly GCF_000004195.4. Taxonomy (NCBI): domain Eukaryota; kingdom Metazoa; phylum Chordata; class Amphibia; order Anura; family Pipidae; genus Xenopus; species Xenopus tropicalis. The sequence continues at coordinate 83,160,102 of NC_030685.2, read as the reverse complement.
GCTGGGACCATTAGGACACTCCCACCCCTCATTTGAAACAAGGACCGACAACTGAGAGGATCTATAGGGAGCTCCAATAAAGGGGCCATTGTTACAGATAGGATTAGTGTTTAGCCCAAAGGGAAACCAGCACCGGATATTATTCATAATTGCCTATAAAATATATAGGGTTTTTTCCATTTATCCAATATGTCTCATTTAAGGCCAATGTATGTATGTATAACTTTATTTATAAAGCGCCACAAGGGTACGCAGCGCTGTACAGTCTTACAGAATACAAAATTACACACAGGGAGGACAAGTGATATAATAAATAAATACAATAAATACATATATGTATATATATATATATATATACACTATATCCGTGTTCTATCCCGCAAAATTTAGTGCTATATCCCGATTTCTGATAGTGGATAGTCACTATGTAACAAGTAAGCAATGAGTTTTTGGTACAACTACAATTTATTACAAGGCAATGACACGGGGCCCGAATGAGAATAAGTTTTTACAAGTGTAACAGTTTTGACACACGGGAGAACATATTATTACAGATAACAACTTACTGACATTTAGTACCCATTTTGTAACATTCTTTCACGATGACTTCTTACCATTCATTATGTGCTAAAGTAGCAATAGCTATCCCAGCAGAAGCAATAACTTAGCAGTATAAATGATTGATGCCTCTAATTATCCGGAGGAAAGCCACAGATACCCCCGATCCAACAGGACAAACTATGCTGGTGATTGATTCCCCCAGACTAGCACAGCAATCCTCGGTATAAATCTCTGCTTGAACTCCTATACGTGTGCTAAAGGTACCCCATGAGCCCTCATGTTTGCCGCTGCAAGGTGACCGAACGGCCTGACGAGTTTCCTTCTCCCGGAGTGAGTTTCTGTTTTTTGTCACAGATAGTGATCAGTGGCCCTGATGAGTATGCGGACAGACATAATTTAGATAGGAATGTTTGTGTTGTATACATTATATACATCAGTTATACGTGTCAATCTTGGTTTTGACTTCCGACTGCTTGCTGCTTTGGCATAGCAAGCCCTTAAGTTCGGGAGAATCATTGGATTTTATTTGTACAACAATGTTTAACACGAGATCGTGACCCGGTTCTGAATAATGTTACCCTGTTTTGAATAAGTGTCACGCTGTGTATATTATCTGTGTCCCATTTTCTTTATTTTTTTATTTTTCCTTTACTTCTTTTGGGTAAATTCACATTAACACATACTCTTTTATTTATTCGGATCGTCTAGCATAATTATTTGTTATATTTCGTAACCTCGGTGTGGATTGTGTATATGTACTGTTTGATGTCATCACATTTGCATTTTTTGGGGGGTGTTTTCTCACGTTCACGGTATTGTCCGTTGGTGTTCCCGCCAAACACTGTTTATAAGGTTTTTTTTCACTTGTATTTGTAACTTTGACAAAGGCTGGTGTTGCAGCCGAAACGTCAGTTCCCCTGCCTCTTCAATAAAACTACAAAATTGAACCTAAGACCTGAGTGAGCGGTACCTTCCTTCGAGTACCTATGAACAATAATTGTGGAACTGCACCCAGGCATCTGTATTCGTTTTATACGAGAGTGCTGGCCTCTGCTGCATAATATATATATATATATATATATATAAGTGCAATGTGGTATGAGACACAGTAGGAAGGAGGTCCTTGCCCCATAGAGCTTACAATCTGAGTGGTTGGGTAACATACAGGCACAAACTGAAAGGTAAGAGGCACCAGGTATGGGCATTTGCCCTTAAGCGCAGGACTGGGCAAATTAATGTCTTAGTGCTCCAGAAGGTAACAGCTGAACTTTTTCTTAAAGAGAGTGGGTGAGTGTTCCCTACGGAGGGATTCAGGGATAGAGTTCCAGAGGGAAGGGGCAGCGAGACAGAAAGGGTTAAGACGAGAGAGCGCAGTGGGTGTGGATGGTGTAAAGAGACGGAGGCTCTGAGAGGAGCGGAGGAGACGACCAGGAACATGTAGGGAGACCAGGGAGGGAATGTAGTGAGGAGCAGGGAGACCAGTGAGGGAATGTAGTGAGGAGCAGGGAGACCAGTGAGGGAATGTAGTGAGGAGCAGAGGAGTGAAGGGCTTTGAATGTTAGCAGAAGGATTTTGTAAGCTATCCTTTGCTTGACAGGCAGCCATGCTAGTGAGCTTAAATGAGGCTGAGCAGGATCCCTCTTAGGAGAGAGCAGGAGGATCCTGGCAGCAGAGTTTAAGATTGATTGCAGGGGAGAGAGGTGGGAGGCAACCCTACTAGCAGCTCCTCTGAGCATTTCTGAAATGTACATTTATTTTCTAGTTTTCAAGATATTAGGGGTTTTTTACACTGTTTTTATAAAGAATTTTAAACAAAACCTCTGAATTATGGGTAAAAAAAATTACCATTTGTATAATTGTGTTCTGCTGTTTCCCAGAGTTTAACCCTTTCTGCTCTGCCTGGTTTCCCATGCTACCTGAATATGACAGTATAACTGGTGTTGCCCCCTTTTTGCACCCTCCTCATAAAGGGTTAATAGGTGCTGCTGACTCACACCAGCCTGCACTTTGCTCTCTTACAGAAATATAACTGCTGCACCCTATAGCAGCCACTTCCACACCCCAAGCTGGGGTATCATTATATATATATATATATATATATATATATATATATATATATATATATATATAAATCATTTTTATTTATTTTTTTTGTTTACATTTACATTAACCTTTAGTATAATGTAGAGAGTGCTATTTTGAAACAATTTGCAATTGGTCTTCATTTTTTATTATTTATGGTTTTTGAATGATTAAACTTTTTGTTCAGCAGCTCTCTAGTTTGCAATTTCAAAGGCTACCTGTTTGCTAGGGGCCAATTTAACCTAGCAACCAAGCAGTGGTTTAAAAGAGAGACAGGGACATGAATAAAGGAGGGCCTAAATAGAAAGATAAAAAGTAACATCTACAATAAAGTTGTAGCCTCACAGAACAATAGTGTTTTGGCTGCCGGGGTCAGTGACCCCCATTTGAAAGCTGGAAAGAGTCTGAAGAAGAAGGCAAGTAGGTTAGCATCTATAAAAAATAAATAATAAAGACCAGTTGAAAAGTTGCTAGGACTAGGCCATGCTACAACATACTAAAAGTTAATGTGAAGGTGGACCACCCCTTTACTCCCTAGCTATTCGCCATTTGCTCCACTCCTTTGTTACCAAGGACACAAAAAAATAGGACAAATCTGTACCTTGGAAACCCGCCTGGGCTTTAAATTAGTAGCCCAATTTGGCAGAGAAACCTCCAACCTGGCAGCCCTGCCCCTGGCCAAGATTTTAACCCTCAAAAGGGTACTTGAACCTGGCTCTCGCCCTGATTGGATTGAAATTGAATAAGCCATTCTGAATCCGCTCAGTGATTGACTCACATCATAAGTCCTTGTATTTTGATTGGTTCGATTGGTGACAGCGACCAGGAGTCCGATTTGTTGTTTGGTGAAGGAGGTAAAAAGGCAGGGGCAGAATGGAATCCCGCTGAGTCACGGTGCTGAGAGTTATACAAGCAGCCGAACCCCCAGTCCTGCTGAGTCACAGTCACAGCGCTAGGGCCCATGGGAGCAGACAGGCTTTTAGCATGTGTTCTGATTTCCCGGGCTGAAGGAGAGAGACTGCCCCTGGCACTGAGAGACTGCCCCTGGCACTGAGAGACTGCCCCCGGCACTGAGAGACTGCCCCCGGCACTGAGAGACTGCCCCCGGCACTGAGAGACTGCCCCCGGCACTGAGAGACTGACTGCTGCCGCCGCCAATAGACTGCAAGGTCTGGCTCAAAACTCACAGGCACGGCTAGCAGAGAGACAGTTCCAGTTTGCAGTTTCAAAGGCTACCTGTTTGCTAGGGGCCAATTTAACCTAGCAACCAGGCAGTGGTTTAAAAGAGAGACAGGGACATGATTAAAGGAGGGCCTAAATAGAAAGAGAAGAAGTAACAACTACAATAAAGTTGTAGCCTCACAGAGCAATGGTTTTTGGCTGCTGGGGTCAGTGACCCCCATTTGAAAGTTGGAAAGAGTCTGAAGAAGAAGGCAAGTTGTTTAACATCTATAAAAAATAAATAATAAAGACCAGTTGAAAAGTTGCTAGGACTAGGCCATGCTACAACATACTAAAAGTTAATGTAAAGGTGAACCACCCCTTTGAGAGGCCTAGCTATCCGCCATTTCCTCCAATCCTTTTTCCCTGAGGAAGCTGTAGGGAACTTGCCGCCAAGACACAGCATATTTTCGTGTGTTTTTTGCACCCTGAAAAATGGTCGATAATAGTCAATTGTGAAGTGAAACAGTTTTCTCATGGGAAAACCCAAAGTTTAAAGAAAAACAAAAAACTATTTCCAGATGCCACTTGAGAGAGTCACCCTGTTTTGGCGCCAAACTCTGTCACCTACTGTAATGCCCGCTCCTTCTAACTGGAAAGGCCTTAAAAAGCTGCCTGAAATTACCTCAGACAGACAGAGCAATATGGGGCGTGGCCAGGATTGTAATAGTGACTGGTGTGCGCCAAACCTGCCAGCCATTTAGAATGACATTGGGGTGCAAGACCGTTTCCTTAAATTGCATATACTTGAAGCTTGAAGGTTCAGGAAGAACCCTTACCTGCAGGGTTGCCAGATTTATTTTTTCAAACCAGCCAAAGTCAGTTTTAAAACCAGCCCAAAACTAGCCAAAAGCCACTTTGAAAGTAGCCCAAAACTAGCCAAAAGCCACTTTGAAAGTAGCCCAAAAATAGCCCAATATGCACAAAAAAAAGAAATTCTAAAAAATAAAAGTATATATGGGAAAACCTGCCTTTTTAAAGCGTATAATCACTCCCCAAGCCCTGTGCCCCCTCTCCAGTTACTGGGATGGCTGATAATTCCCTCTGTGCCCAGTCCCGCTGGGAAGTCACTACAGAAATGGATTCAGAATGTTGCATTAACCCCCGACATGATATACATATGGGTGTGTTGTACTACAACTCCCAGCAGCCCCAAGAGATCCCGAGAGTTATAGATTAAGGATCAACTGCAGAAAGTAACAAATGGCAGCCCCCTCCCCTCAGACAGGTTGAGCCTAAATAGAATAGAAATGGGACTCTCCATCTATACTGTCCAATTGCATGCTGGGTATTGTAGTTTTATATTAATTCTAGCTGTAGGGCAGGGGTCTCAAACTCGCGGCCCGCGGGCCATTTGCGGCCCTCGGTACAATATTTTGTGGCCCTCACCAACGCCTTCTCAAAAGCAATGAATGGATTGCGATTTTTATTGCGATTCAAGAGATAATGCAAGGCACGGCGGGCGGGAGCTGCTGATTGCGGAAATGACGTTATGCCATCATAAGGAGCTAATTGTGCACACAGAACGTCTTCCCATAATAACTGTTATGATGGCATAACGTCATTTCCGCAATCAGCAGCTCCCTCCCGCCGTGCCTTGCATTATCCCTTGAAAGCCAATTTTTTGTGAAATCCCTTATGCGGCCCAGCCTCATCCTGACTTTGCCTCCATTGGCCCCCAGGTAAATTGAGTTTGAGCCCCCTGCTGTAGGGTAATTGTTAGATACAAACTACATTACCCAGCATGCAGTGGGGCAGGCACATCAGGTTTACTAGGGGAAACAACTATGGCTAGTTTCCAAACTACAAACCCGTCAAGGCTCCAAAAAATAGGCCAAATCTGTACCTTAGCGCGTTTGTACTTCGGAAACCCCAACTTGGCAACTGTGCACTGGGGTGCAAGACCGTTTCCTTGTATTGCATATACTTAAAGCTTGAAGGTTCAGGAAGAACCCTTACTCGGCAACCTATGGCTGCCCGACCCCTGGCCAACATTGTAGCCCTCAAAAGGGCACATGAACCTGGCTCTCGCCCTGATTGGTTGAAATTGAGTAAGCCTTTCCGAATCCGCTCAGTGATTGGCTCACATCATAAGTCCTTTTAGTTTGATTGGTTCACATCGTAAGTCCTTGTAGTTTGATTGGTTTCATTGGTGACAGCGACCGGGAGTCCGCTTTGTTATTGTTTGGTGAAGGAGGTAAAAAGGCAGGGATAGAATGGAATCCCGCTGAGTCACGGTGCTGAGGGTTATACAAGCAGCCGAACCCCCAGTCCTGCTGAGTCACAGCGCAGCGCTAGGGCCCATGGGAGCAGACAGGCTTTTAGCATTCTGACTCTCCGGGCTGAAGGAGAGAGACTGAGAGACTGACTGCCGCCAATAGACTGCATCGTCTGGCTGAAAACTCCCAGGCACGGCTAGGGGAGAGACAGTTGTGTGTGAGAGACGGAGAGACAGCCTGTAGCAGCGGGTTACGGTGCCTGAGAGACCTCCCTGTTCCTGTGGGATTTGAGGCTCAGAGGAAAGGTCAAAGGTGAGTCTGGCAGCACTACCCCCCCCCCCCCACATTCTTATCCTTTACTGTTTTATTATTATTATTATTATTATTAAGCACTGACCTGAGAATAGCAAGGGAAGCCGGGCAGTCCTGTAATCTTATTTACTCCAGGGTTATACCCACCTCCCAGCCCTGTTGTGTAACTACAATTCCCACAAACCTTTCCCTGTTCTTTAAAGGGGAACTAAACCCCAAAACACACTATTTTGCCTAATGAAAGAAAATACAATCCTAAATCACTTCTCAATATACATTAAGTACAGGTTTTCACTGGGTTTTAATTGAATGCAACTGAAAACAACGTGTTGCAAATAACAAGTGGTTGTGGCTTCTGAAACAATGCCGGCTTTAATACGTAACTGCCCTGGATGGTGTTAGGGCAATGGTACATTCCATCACATGGCAATAGAGTAGTGCAGGGATCCCCAACCAGTGGCTCCAGGGCAACATGTTGCTCCCCAACCCCTTGGGTGTTGCTCTCAGTGCCCCCAAACCAGGGAGTTATTTTTGAATTCCTGACTTGGGGGCAAGTTTTGGTTGGATAAAAACAAGATTTCCTACCAAATAAAGCCCCTGTAAGCTGATAGGGTGCATAGAGGCTGCCTAATAGCCAATCACAGCCCTTATTTGGCTCCTCCATGAACTTTTATGGTGCTTGTGTTGCTCCCCAAGTCTTTTTCCATTTGGCTGTGGCTCACGAGTAAGAAAGGTTGGGGATCCCTGGTGTAGTGTATCCATAGTACATGTATGGGATCTGTTACATGGAATGCTTGGGACTGGGGGATTCCAATTAAGGGGGTTTCCTTAATATGGATCACCATACTAAGCTTATAGCGCCCACACTCCATCCCATGGATCCTATAGGAGAGACCTTTCCCATAAATCGGAGCATTCTGGATATTGGGTTTCCCCATATCTGTAATTATTTTATCGGTATAGTTTTCGGAATAACATTGATGTACGAGTGTGTGCGCCCTCAACCTAATATTGTTCTCCTACTGCAAACAAGCCGACCATGCCGCAGGTCCTTGATCTGTTGCTATTTGCTGATTCATGCCAGAAAGAGCCAATTAGAGCACGGGAAATGTGACAGTGACTCTCAGCATCAGTGGCTGCAGCCAGGAAGAAAAAAGGTTAGGTTGAGGAAGTTACAAATAACATTAGGAAAAAAAATAATAGGTTGATTATGGTCTGAAGGAACTTTTTCCCCCTCTGAGGGAAATTAGAGATGCTTCAGATGCAGGGGCGATTCTGGACATATCGCCGCCTGAGGCGGCTCCTGGATGCCACCCCCCCCCCCTGCTCCCCAGCGCTTACCTTCTGAGCACAGGAGCGGGTCCGGGGGCAGTGAGATCGCTAATGCAGAGAGCGCAATTGCGCTCTCTGCACTAGAAGAGCCGAATTTCCGGTTTAAAAACCGGAAATTCGGCTCTTAAAGTTACCAGGAGCGGCTTTTTGCTGCCCCTGGTAACTGGGGCGCTTCTGCCGCCTGAGGCTAATGGCAGAAGCGCCCCTGTTCAGATGGGGTTTTTTGCCTTCCTGTGGATCAACTAGGAGTTAGGCAGGTTATATATAGGCATTATGGTTGAACTTGATGGACATATGTTTTTTTTCAACCTAACTTACTATGATTATGTATCTGCTATAGTTTAGTTTTTAATAGTGACAGTTCCCCTTTACATCAATACCATGTGACCACAAGTTATTACTTTACTTCACTTTTAACCTTCCTAATGTCACTGAATATATAAGTGTGTTTTGCCTGTATCTATAAGCTGTTTTTCTTTTTCTTTCAGGGGCCGCTGCTCATAGTTGAAGATGGTGCGACTGGGCAGTTACTGTGAGCACAATGGCAGCATTTCCCAGGCCTGGCTGGATAGCGGCCTCTCCCCTTGCTTCTACTTTACCCTGGTCCCCTCCATGCTCCTGAGTTTCTCTTTCTTATTAGGGGCCTTACAGTCTGCCTTGTATGCCCGGCACAGCACCACCATGGAACCCAAGTACATCCCACGGTCACGTCTCTACCGCCTTCAGATAGTGCTGTCTGTGGTGCTGATACTGCAGTCTGTTATAGGCCTGATCTGGCAGGCTGCAGGCACCGATGTGGTGTATGGCTACATGATTGTGCATGGCTGCCTGTCTGTAGTGGCCTGGGGATTCAGCTTGTGGCTCCTTCATTTGGAGAGGACAAGGGCCCTAGTGAGAGAGAAGAGCCGGGGCCATGGAGTTGTGCTGTTACTATTCTGGGCACTGGCCTTTGCTGCTGAGAACCTGGCATTTATTTCATGGCAGAGTCCGAACTGGTGGTGGTTATCGAGGGATACCGTGCCACAGAAGGTAGGTCTGTTTGTCCTCACTATACTCTGTGCCTGACTTGCATAGAATATAGGCTGGGGGGCACCTAAATCAGGATAGATTCTACCACATGTTGGAAAGCTGCCTTTATAATCTTAAGGGTGAAGACACACAGAGCTATTAGTAGCAGCTACTTGTAGTGGCTACTAAAATAGACAATGCTGATCATTTACAAAAACCACACCATCAGCTTGACGCGTTTCTATGGCTTCTGAAGAAGTGGGAGTAGGCCACGAAACGCGTCAAGCTGATGGTGTGGTTTTTGTAACATGTTTTTAATGGAGATATGAAATAAAGCATTTATTATTTTTATGAAGAAGTAGTCCTGCCGTGCTCCATCCACCAACACCAACTATTCTGCCTATTAAACATGTGGGTTTGTTATTTCTTATGCTAAACAGCTCAGAACTGTGAACTGTCAAATTTGCTTCTATATTATAAGGGATAATGTACCCCCTACTGTAAATGATAAGGATATTAGCAGTCACTGAGGGGTTCTGTGCCCATATAAAGGCACAAGGCTGCAGGCTGAGTTATACAGGGAACTCTGAGTATCACTCATGTATTATAAGGGATAATGTACCCCCTACTGTAAATGATAAGGATATTAGCAGTCACTGAGGGGGTCTGTGCCCATATAAAGGCACAAGGCTGCAGGCTGAGTTATACAGGGAACTCTGAGTATCACTCATGTATTATAAGGGATAATGTACCCCCTACTGTAAATGATAAGGATATTAGCAGTCACTGAGGGGTTCTGTGCCCATATAAAGGCATAAGGCTGCAGGCTGAGTTATACAGGGAACTCTGAGTATCACTCATGTATTTATAAGGAATACCAAGGGGCTGTACCAAGTTTCTCGAAATGAGAATAGCAATCTGTTGTTTGGAATTCAGGTGCAGTTTGGCCTGTGGATTACACGGTATGTGTGCACACTCTTCCTCTTCGTACTGGGAATCCGTGCCCCAGGCAGACCACGCAAGCCTTATATTGTTCTTATAAATGAGGATGAAAGGGATGTGGAGACTTCACAAGTGAGTAGAAAGAAAAAGATGTTATTTTGATACATTGTAAGACAAGGAACGGCTCTGCTATCAAGTAAGCTACCTCCATTCTTGCCATAATCCTCATGGTCATGTGTCCTTTTTTCTGTCTTTCACCTAATTTGCTTAACTTTGTTGCTGGTTCATTTATATTCTATGTATTCAGTGTTTTATTAAATTGCATCTCTTTTGTGTTTAGCCTCTTCTGAGAGATCCAAACCAATCCACCTGGCAGGGTTTCAAAAAGAAGTTACTTCTGGTTATGCAGTACATTTGGCCACGTAGGAACATACCACTGCAGCTACTGGTGGCTCTGTGCATGGGGCTGATGGGATTGGAGCGGGCCATTAATGTCTTCGTTCCCATATATGCAAAGAAAATTGGTAAGTGCCTAAACATCTCACTCTAATATATGAACTATATAGGGATGCACCTAATCACTATTTTTGGATTCTCCCGAACCCCAAATCTTTCATGAAAGATTCAGGCAAATACCGAACTGAATCCTTCAACATGCACATAAGGTTGGGGAGGGGTGAAAGAGAACTGCGCGATTTGCACGCAGAGAACATTTTTCAACTTCCATGTTTAAGTGACAAAAGTCACGTGATTTTTGGATTTGGTTTGGCCAAGAACGTGAATTTGGCTGAATCAGAATCCTTCCTAAAAAGGCAAAATTGTGGCCGAATCTCAATCCATATCCTGGATTTTTAGCATCCCTAGAACTATAGTATGCTAATAGCAAAACAGTAGTGTCCGTAGTTGACCAATAAGAAACTTGACCAGAAGGAGCATCTCTCAGTTTAGGGAGCATCTCATCAGGGCATTAAACCCATCTCCCAGTTTAACAGCACCAACTCCAGCAGATGATATTATATATTTTATATTTTCTCTTTGTCACAGTGGATGGGCTAACAGAGGATTCTACATGGAATATACTGGCTGTGACTGTCTGTATTTACGTTCTTCTGAAGTTCCTACAAGGTGGAGGAGCAGGTAATCATGGGAGCTGCAGCCCTGACCAGTCCCCTCATACTCAAATTTACACTAGTAATATTTCATAAACTCAGTTCTCTTGCGCCCTTCCAAGGTACGACTGGGTTTCTCAGCAATTTGCGGACCTTCATGTGGATACGAGTCCAACAGTTCACCAACCGGGAGGTGCAGATCCGGCTCTTCGCCCACCTTCACTCCCTTTCCCTACGTTGGCATCTTGGTCGCAAGACGGGGGAAGTGTTACGCAGCGTGGACAGGGGAACCAGCAGTATCAACAGCCTTCTCAGGTGCTAAAATCTCTGCCTACGTAAAAAGTTATTCCAGCTAAGCAATCATGATCTTGTTATGTAATATATCTGCCCTGCTCTCGCCCTTTGTCTTCCAGTTATATTGTGTTCAGCATACTGCCCACCATTGCTGATATTATTATTGGGATTGTCTACTTCACGTCTTCCTTCAACGCCTGGTTTGGGCTCATCATTTTCGTCTGTATGACCTTGTATTTAAGTAAGTAAGATCTGATTCTAATTAACAATTTTATTTGGTGAGCTTTATCCTGTTAATGGGGGGAAAGAACTTCCTCCTTCACTTCATTACAGCCAGTTCAACTACAGCTCTTTTACTGGCTTCCTTGTCTACAGTGAAGCCCCACCCCTTTTACTTTCTGAACACTCGTTCTCTCTCCGACAATGACCTCAAAGAGTTGCCTACTGCACATGCCTGATTGATTTTAATTGTAGCAAAGGCAGTGAGCATGCCCAGTAGGCATCTTGAGGTCTTCATCGCTGAGGAGAGAGGGAGAGAGAAAGAGAGCTTCATGCTAGACAAGGAAGTCAGTAAAAGAGCTGCAATTCAGGGGATTTGTAAAATTAAAAGGCTTACTTATTCTTTAATACAGCTAGCCTTGCTAGCCCTTTTTTGAATGTCTCTAATGTATCTGCAAGTACAACCATTTGTAAGAGAGAATTCCACTTCTTCATACTGTCTTTATGGTTGGACATGTTAATAAATTCCATGTGCACATAGCTATTTAAAGGGCAAAACATCCAGCCTATTTACTTATCATCTGCCCCTTGCAGCTCTGACCATCATTATCACCGAATGGAGAACCAAGTATCGTCGGGAGATGAATACCAGGGACAATGAAGCCAAATCCCGTGCTGTAGACTCCTTGCTGAACTTTGAAACGGTAACCAAGCAGTTCTTATTTGTATAAGGCAATACAGTAAACACTGTGTAACCTGTCTGTTATAGCAGCTGTAATATACAGAACACCCCATGTTATAAATACCATAGTAGTAAATCCATCCCCTCCCTGTCTTTACTGTATCTCCTATCTGTTCTGTTACAGGTGAAGTACTATAATGCAGAAGGCTATGAAGTGGGCAGATTTAATGATTCAATTATGAAATATCAGGTGAGTAACTTACAGTATGTTTCTACGTTTCTATGCCTACAACCTCAACAAAACACACATAATTAAATAGGACATTCTGTTTTTTAAAGCACATTCCAAATGTTATTGAAATTGAATATGTTCATATGTCTCTGCACTGAACCCATTGTAAATATTGAATTTTATTGACTCCCCTCCTACTGTGCTTCAGGCAGGAACACACCCATCACTTAAATCATAGGGAGCTCCAATAAAGGGGACATTTTTACAGATAGTATTAATTTTTAGACCTAAGTGAAACCAGCACTACATATTATTCCGAATTGCTTACAAGACAAGAGCTTTTTTTTTTCTTTATCCAATTTGACTCCAGGAAGCACCTACCCATCAAAAAAGATTGTTTGTCTATGAACAAAGCCGTCCCAGGATAAGTGTTCTACCTTAACCATAAACCCAGCCTCCCTAGCGCATAGCATTTCCATCAGGGTTGGTCTGGGGGGGGGCAGGGCCCACCGGGGCTCCCGCCCCAGGGGCCCTATCCCCCCGCAGGGTCCCCCACCTGACGTTCTCCCTTGAATTCGCATAAATAATGCGTCAGGGGAGGAATGGTCGGGCAGGGGGAGCGCCAGCAAGGGTCGGACTGAGCAGCCGGGACACCGGGAAAAATGCCCATTAATTCAGCTTAAATTTTGCATCAGTGCAGCCTCCTCAGCTCAGGTTCTGTATGGCCTCCATATCAATTTATCCAGGCCCAGACTGGCAATCTGTTGCCATAGACAGTCACTATTTTTTGGTCTGGAGGGGAAGGGCTGTTTGGGCCTCTGTGTACTTAAAAAGCCTGGGCCTTTTTGAATTTCACTGCAGACCTAAACATATTCTTTACATCTGCCTCCTTAGCCTCAAAACCTTTTTATGGGCAGCCAGTCTACCCCTAAACACAATCTCCTAAACAGCAAAGCGTGCTTATCAGGGTAGGAGTGCAGTCTTCCATCTGCCTAAACCTCTCCACCCCTGTAGCCTCCCCAGCAGCACAGTCTTTGCATTGTTGCAGCCTTTCCACCAGTGTAACCTCCTCTATTGCATTTGTTACCTATAGGTTTCTGAATGGAAAGTTAATGCTTCGCTTGCCATGCTGAACCAAACCCAGAATCTTATCATTGGACTTGGGCTGCTGGCTGGGTCTCTACTTTGTGCATACTTTGTAACTGAAAATAAGTTTAAGGTGAGTAAACAAGGACCTTTGAAATGGGATCATTATGTGAAATATATGCACTTACCTAAATATTCCTTACTTTGTTACACACAGGTGGGCGACTATGTGCTCTTCGGAACATATATTATCCAGCTGTATACACCCTTGAACTGGTTTGGCACATACTACAGGTAAGCCATGGGGTGTCAGGGCTGCAGTTGTATTTTTTGGTAGGGTTTCAAATATTCAGGAAAATGAGCAGCTTTAATGTATGAATTGAAGATTGAAAGAGATTATCAGTCAGGACCCCTCTGGGCTCCCTTAACTGTCAGAGGGTCTGCCATCCCTACTGTTACACCCTTTAAGCCATTGTCTGCTTTGTAGTTGTTTTGGTGATGTTTTATCCCTGTATCAGTAATACCTCTGATCTCAATGTTTTATGCCGAAAAGCTATTTTTTTTTTTTTTTTTTCTTCTCTTTTCTAGGATGATTCAGAGTTCTTTCATTGATATGGAGAATATGTTTGAACTCTTCAATGAAGACCAGGAGGTAGGTTTGCAGCCGTAACTATCTTGATCTGGAGATTAAATTGTAAAGGGTTCTATGGATATGTAGGGCCACTCAGTTCTTCAGTCTAGCAGATGAAGCAATGTCTCCATTTCTCTTTACTCCAGGTGAAGGATGCAGTAAATGCCCCAGCTCTCATGTTCCGCTCTGGAAAGATAGAGTTTGAGAATGTCCATTTCAGCTATCTGGATGGGTATGTATATTCCTCGGGGATGTTATTCTCTCCCATTTTTAAAATGTAGTTTGTAGACGAACTCGGGCTTCTTGCTGGACCGTATCCATCTTAGGTGCAGGGGCAAAAACTGCATTTTTTTTTTTTTTACTAGGGGATGTGCTAATAAACCTTAGAGTAGCAAACTTATTAGACATACAGTATGTGTATATTGCATACAAGTTGTATCTTCTTATCCTTTGTCTCTTTCCCTGACTAGTAAAGAAATACTACGGGATATATCATTTACAGTAATGCCAGGACAGAGTATAGCACTGGTAAGTATTAAATAAAATGATTCCATTGACTTATATTGAATGTGTTTCTGAGTTGTACATACAGTGTCAGTGAGAAGATACTGTGAATTGCTGCTTAGGCTCAAGATATCATCACTGAGTCCAGTCCTCTTCTTCTTCTGATCATTCCCCTCTATAAATAAAGTTCAATAACCTGGAGCATATGCCTCCATAGACCTCTTAAAGGAGACATATCATGTGAAAATCAAAAATATGCCAGTACATAATACAGAAGAGATGTGCTTTAAAAAGTAGTGTTTTCGACTGGTTTATTAAAACTTCAGTTCAGTTCACTAGCAATGCAGCCCCCCGTGAGACGTGAAAAAACTAAGCAAGGGGGGCGGCATCAACTTGGCCGCCATAGACGGCTGGGACCTCTAAGGCAACGCTGCCTACTAGCCCCACCCATCTCTTCCACTTCCTGCTGCTTCCTTTCCCAGGCTGTGCAGCGGAGCCAGTGGCACTCAGCCCACTGCACTGTAGGAAAGGAACCAATCAGTAGCTAGCCTCACCTGATAGGGAACCAAAGCCTGACTATACTTGTATGACTGCCGGGCTGTGATTGGCTATCTCCCTCCTACTGTGCTTCTGGCAGGGACCATTAGGACACGCCCACCCCTCATTTAAAACACTGACAGCAACCATAGCAGATCAATAGGGAGCTTCAATAGGGGAGCCATTTTTAAAGATATTTATTTTTTGTCCCAAAGTGAAACCAGCACCATATATTATACATAACTACCTACAAGACTGGATGGGGTTTTTAGTTATGCTATTACTTTTAAGGTTAGAATAGGACCTGAAGGAATCAATGGCAGGATAATGCAGATAAGAGACCTAGCTGCTGTGTTTAATGACAATAAGAGGAAGTTTGGATATAAATGTTACATTAAATGTTACAAGATGATTCTGTTCTTCAGGTGGGTCCATCTGGTTCTGGGAAAAGCACCATTATACGCCTCCTGTTCCGCTTTTATGATGTCAAAGGAGGTACTATTAAGGTTGATGGTCAGGACATTTCCACGGTAAGTCTCTTATGGGTAAAATGATCTATTGCCAGTAAGTCATAATACGGTAGCCTATTCCTCATACTGTAGAAAGGAAGTTACCAAGCTTAAGGTGCTTCCCCTAACCATACAATATTGGCTCGTGTTTGGGACTTGTTTCCTTTAGTATTTGGACCTCTGTCGATGTTAATGCTGAGCTTGCAAATCCCTACTCCTGTGCTTGTAGGTCCGGCAGGAATCACTACGCTCTCACATTGGGGTGGTACCTCAGGACACGGTGCTATTTAATGATACAATTCGGAACAACATACGCTATGGGCGGGTCAGTGCCACAGATGATGAAGTGGAGGAAGCTGCAGCTGCTGCTGATATACATGAACGCATTCTTTCTTTCCGCGATGGTGAGAATCCCTTTGCTGGTTTCCCTATGATTGGTTTCTATACAATTTCTGTAAAATACATGGTTATGGGTTGTCCTTGATCACTGTAGTGTTTCTTAATACAAGTAGGCACCCTACATTATCCATGGAGTGCAGGAGGCAGAGGTTGAGGCCCCATGACATTTAAATATAGTGTATAGGGATAACTATTAGTTGGGTATAGAACTATCACTGGCTAGTGTTTATGGGAAACCCCCTTGTTGGACAAGGGTCTCACTTGACATTCCCAGTTGTGTGCTTAGGTACATTGAAACTGTTTTTGTTGTCAAGGGTCAGTGACCCCTACATCCAGAGGCATATTTGAAACATTCTACATTCAGTGCTGGGAAATGTGTCAGTGTTGTGTAAATAAAGACAATAATATGTGATCATGTTACATTTGTAGGATATGACACACAGACTGGAGAGCGAGGACTGAAGCTGAGTGGAGGAGAGAAGCAGCGGGTCGCTATAGCTCGAACCATTCTGAAAGCGCCACAGATTATCCTACTGGATGAGGTAATTTCTGGGTTATATTCATCGCCAAGCTGGCAGCTCTCCAGCTGGCATAAAGGTTGCCTACCTGCACTTGCAGTTCAGCTAAAGCTTTAAAGCACAGTATCAGTCCATGATGTGATTAAGGCCAATAGGCCAGAAGGTTGCCTAGGTTCTATACATACAGGCCTAGGTTCTATACATACCGGCTTCTGTGTGCATCTAGTCTCCTGAATGGGAGACCTGTTCTTTGCATAAGGGTTGCTGGATTGTATACACACATTGCATAATACACACCTTGACCTTGTAACACACGAGTAAAAGTTCCATTTTTCAAGGCACCTCACCCTCAATAAAGGATACAAATACCTATGTGTACATAGCCATGTAATAATTAGGTGTTAGTCTAATAATGTTTCTCTCTTCTGCTATTTAGCTTGATGTTACATTTTACTCCCATTCCCACACAGGCCACCTCTGCCCTGGACACTGAAACAGAGAGAAATATCCAGGCATCTCTGGCCAAAGTCTGTGCTAATCGGACAACTATTGTGGTTGCCCATAGGTAAGTTCTCCTCAGCCAACCTGATGCCCAAACAAATGAAACAAGCGAATCTTTTCCCCAATATGCCCACCTTGGTTGGGCAATATTGTGCTAATGCCCTAGGGCCAAACAATTGCATTACAAGGAAGGGGATGTGAAAACTCCAAGTGAGAACTGCATCAGTGAGCCGATGTGGTCCTTGATTCATCAGAAAAATCAAGCCTGCCCGATCAACATCTTGTTGATTTTTGGCCAGATGTTGGTCGGGGAGGCCTGCTGTAAGGCCCCATACATGGGCAGATAAGCTGCCAAATCAGTTTGAAGGATCCAAATCAGCAGCTTAAGTCTGCCCTTGTATGGCCACCCTAAGGGTACACAGGGAGACTTGCGAGTCTTTTTCGGTGATTTCGAGAAATCGCGCCGCCGCGTGTGCCATCCCGCCAGCGACTTACATGTTCGCTGGTGGGATGGCAACTCTGGGAGATTAGTCGCCCGCGAACAGGGAGTTTTGTCGCGGGCGACTAATCTCCCCGTGTGCCAGAGCCCTTAGGGTGAAGACACACTAGTAGCAGCTACTTTTTTATGGCTATTAAATGCCAGAAAATCCCCTGCCATAGACAATACTGAGAATTGCCTCTGCTAAAACACACGTAGAGACAGTTATCAGTAAATGATCAGCATTGTCTATTTTAGTAGCCACAAGAAGTAGTTGTTACTAGTAGCTCCATGTGTCTTCACCCTTAGAATGGCTAAAGAAACTACGAGGAACAATGTAATAGAAAGCAACCTATTTGATTTTTTTTTCATGTTTACTTTCAATTTTTTTTACATTTTAACCTTATATATTTTTTCTTTTTTCCAGGCTTTCGACTGTAATAAATTCCGATCAGATCCTTGTACTGAAAGAAGGGCAGATAGTAGAACGTGGGAGGTAAATACTCTTACAGCATCTCTCAAAAACCAGTATAACTATGAAAAACTATATAAAATATCTTGGTTTGTTTTTTTTCCAAATTCATCATTAAGTATAGTAAATTTCCAGCAGCTGATAATTACTAGTAACCTGTGATACTCAATACAGGCTCTTGGCCCTGAGTTTGGGCAAAATTTGGTAAATTTTTGGCAAGTCATGTCATATAAATTCCAAACTCCATTTACCGTTAACTCTCTGTATACAAATTTCATCTGCTAAGAATGCTATATGGTGTCTTTATGTGATATAGCATCACAAATAGAATACTGAATACATAAAGGATTGTTAGCCAATGGAATTATGTATGTATGTAGTAGTAGTAGTAGTAGTAGTAGTAGTATAAGCAAATGTACATTTCCATTCGTCTAAAATGTTATCTATTCTATTTGCTAAAATTGTCTAAAGTTCTAAATTCTATATAAATTCTCAGTTTCATTTGCCAACGATGCTATATAAATTCTAAATTGGTTATTTTATTATCCTGTAATAGAACACCCAGCCAATCCCCAATTATGCCAAAGCTCCACCCGTTATCTACCCAAGCCCCCATATTCTTAACCCCTTTTGTAATCTGCAGTACCCCACATGATGGCAGCCCTGCCATTCACTAACAAAGCCACATAGATTCTAGATTCTGTTTGCTTGCTATATAAAAGCCAAGGTGCTCACCATCATTTATTTCTTTTACTTTGTAGACACGAAGAACTCCTACTTAAAGGGGGAGTCTATGCTGGAATGTGGCAGAAGCAACAGAGCGGCAGCGAATCTTCCTCAGACTCTGATTCTGAAAGAAAAGATCGGACCTCAGAGAAATTGCAGCCCCCCAAAGCAACACCAAGAAGAGGCCATTAACCGAGATGTATTAATTGAAGCGGGGTCCTAAAAAAGGGGAAAACCAGAGACTTAATGCAACCACCGCCCAGGTTGCACTAGATGTGCTGATCTTGGGCTTCCTCAGTACAAAGCTCTCTTTCTGCTACAGAATGTCTCCAAAGCTAGGGTTGCTCTATTTGTCCTATTAGCAGTAGGTCTGCAATGACTAGCCATACAGCTAGCAGTCAGCACCTTACCCCTATAGCTTTCAATTTGGGTGCATGGCCCTCCATTGTCACCTTATAAGGCCAAGCAATATGGACATCCCACACAAATTTTTAATTGGAAAAAAATGCCTTTATTGGTAACATTGTGGGACAGACCATGAACCGTGACAATTCAGGCTTTTATTTAGAGCCAAAAAGCAAAGCTCTCCGTCTGTTCTCATGAACCAACCCCTTCCAGATTCCACAGCCAAAGAAATCTCCTTGTGTTTTGTGGATCTCACCCAGATCCAGGTGAAACAGGTCCATATGAACAGTGGATTTCCCAGGACTGCAGCCCTTTGGTATAAATCCATATAAGACAAAGCCAAATGCACAGCGAAACAACATTTCCTCCAATAAGAGGAGACTCACTGGATGCGTCTAAGAAAC
Source organism: Xenopus tropicalis (assembly GCF_000004195.4). NCBI lineage: Eukaryota > Metazoa > Chordata > Amphibia > Anura > Pipidae > Xenopus > Xenopus tropicalis. The sequence continues at coordinate 83,140,719 of NC_030685.2, read as the reverse complement.
TCAGGGTTAGATAACAGCACTTGCACCAGCTGTGAGAGGGCACAGCTATTTCTAAGCTACATTTTTTAGAATATAGATTGTTGTTTTGAAATATCAATATGGTGTTTGGGTGGGGAAAATGAGTATTTATTCTGATGCAGTAATCCTCTGATTTGTAGTTCAACAGCATCTGGCCAAATCCAGTATGGACATCCCTGTTCCACAGTGTGAATTACTGCTAATGAATGGCAGTATTTGTTTATATGTAAGGTGTGTGTTTTACGTATTCTCTTATACCACCTGAGAGAAGGGGGCAGAGCCACTAATATTCGTGTAAAGCCTCCGTCCATTTAAACCATCTTTAAACGTTCAAGTTTATCCCCCACCATCCCTTATTATGGGACACTAGGGGGTAGCCCTGTAATTAGGGAACCACTGAGTTATACCATGTAACACCGCCCAATGAGAAGAAATCATTTATAAAGTGGATATGAATGGAATAAGCAATGACAATAGGGGAACTCCACCCTGTTATAAAATCTAACTTCTTTTACCCATAGGCATTAGCAACCTCTCTCAGATACATTACAAACCTCTCTATAAGAGATGGACATACCTTAAAGCTGGCCATACACGTTATGATTTTTAAAAGATCTTTTTATTATTGTAGGACCAAGCTTATCCTGAAACGCTTGTTTAAAAGTATGACTTGTTCATCATCGTAAAACCAACCATTTCAAGCAATAGGAAGTTAGGAAACTACCCGCTTGCTCCTACTAACTATTGGACAATGGGCAAATTTCATTAAAAATTTTCAAACCTGTCCGATCGTTTTTTGAACAATATCGGATGAAAAATCTCTATATTTGCAGTTGTTCGGTGCCCACTGATCTTACAATAATTTGTTGGATCGCTCTAAAATTGTTCATTAGGGAGAGAAAAATCTTAATGTGTATGGCCACCTTAAATGTGTGGAATGCAAGGGTTCTGTTCTGTGACTGGAACAAAGTTGCATTGCAAACATCATACCTGCGCCTGAGCTGCATCTGGGCACGTGTACTGGTATTTTTTTAAACCTATAATTGCCCCCCATTCTGCACACACAAGGCACAGCACCCTTGCCCACCAGTGAAAATGGCTCTTCATACCCATTTTCACCAACCAGAGCAATGGCTGAGACTGTGTTATCCAATGCAGGGCAGTTTGATTTAGAAATCACTGTCCTAGTTACCCTTTAAAAGGCAGCAAAGATTTTATACATTAAAGTGAAATGTATAAATAGGTGTAGAATCTCCATGAACAGTACCTGTACTTGAGAGCAGCGTCGGACTGGCCCTCCTAGTTAACTTTTAGTATGTTACAGAATGGCCAGTTCTGTGCCTTCTTCTTCTGACTTATTACAACTTTCAAATGGGGGTCACTGACCCCGGCAGACAAAAAAAACTATTGCTCTGTGAGGCTCCAATTTTATTGTTAGTGTAATTTTTTATAACTTATTTTTCTGTTCAGGTCCTCTCCTATTTATACAACAGTCTCTCATTCAAGCCAATAATTTCGACCCAAGCTGCTGAAATTCCAAACTGGAGAACTGCTGAACAAAAAAGGGATATAATTAAAAAAAAACTTGAAATAAAAAAAATGAAGACCAATTGCAAATTGTCTCAGACTATTACTCTCTACATTATGCAAAGGTGACCAACCCCTTTATAAATGGTATGGCTCTCAGGCTGATGGGGATTGTCCTTTGGAGAGGGGGTCCTATTACAGAAAGATTACTGGCACCCTAATAATCCAGTCGGGCCCTGCTCAAGATGTTTCTATGGGGGTGTCTTGGAAATGTGAGGCAGAATGTATGTGATTGCAGCTGACTGACTGATGAACCTGCTCCCCAAAGCTGCAGGATACATGGGGATGTAATTAATTACATTTGTGCCGCCATATTTATTACTGAATTTTCTTGGATAACAAATAAACGATCTTTTTCTATGATCTGGGCATGTTGTGTGTGATTTGCCTCGGTGCCTGGGAGTAAGGGCTTGTGGGAAGGGGTTCCGGGAAGGACTTGTGTGTTTATTTCTTCTGCGTCCCTCCATGTCAGTACACATGGGTAGCATCGCCCCTCCCACACAGGAGGTAGGACCTATACCAAGCCAATTAAAATTAATCGTGCCCTATAAGACCACCTGACTTCCTCCTCACCACTGTTATTTTTTGTCCTACCAGACAGGTAGGTAGGATCTCCTTGGACTTCTTCATGTTGCATCAGCGCTTGTTGGGTCTTCTTTTGGTAGGTGTACACAGTTGTCCATTCTTTTTTGAGCTGCTCCCATTGAGCTGTGGAGTAGATGCTTGCAGGTGACAAGCTTTATTTTCTAGTGCAACTGTTTGGGGCTTAGGGTCAGTTCCTTAGCCCCAGCACTAGTGAGTTTATTATCCTAGTTGTTGCCAGTTTCTGGTGTGGTTTTTCTGGCCTGCTGGCTGTGCTAGGGTAGTGATAGTACTGAGCTGGTTTTGCCAGGATTATGGTTTTCTGCAGTGAGCATCTGGGTCTTGTGAAAGGCCCTCTGGTCTGTGAGGGAACCCTTGTTGCAGGGAATGGACATTTATTGTTCTGGCTTGCTTTTCTCTCATTATGTTAATTGCAGTAGTTGGAAATTTCACCCTTGGTTGTCAGCCACTTACCAATACCTTGGGGGGGATTGTTGTTGTTCTTTTGGTTGTTCAGCATTCTTGTCTTATTTCCAGGGATTCCTTAGTGTCCCTAGTTCCTCTACGGGATGTTGGCCTTGCATTTGGCATTACTAGCTCTTTTGGGCTTTGTACCTTTTTGTTTCCCACCCCTTACTGCTTGTGGGGCATAGCTTGGTAGATCCCATGTGTACTGACATGGAGGGACGCAGAAGAAAAGGAGAATTTTACTTACCTTCTTGACGTAAATTCTATTTCTTCTAGTCCCGACATGTCAGTACAGGTTTCCCATCCCAATTTTGCTTCCTGTACTGCTATGGCAAATGTATAACAGTGGTGAGGCGGAAGTCAGGTAGTCTTATAGGGCAGGATTCATTTTAATTGGCTTGGTATAGGTCCTACCTCCTGTGTGGGAGGGTACCCATGTGTACTGACATGTCGGGACTAGAAGAAATAGAATTTATGTCAAGAAGGTAAGTAAAATTCTCCTTTTATTGTAGTTCTAGAACAGCGGTTCTCAGCCTGGGGGTTGGGACCCCTTTGGGGGGGTCGCTTAAGACCATTGGAAAACACATATTTCCGATGGTCTTAGGAATAATTTTATGGTTGGGGGTCACCACAACATGAGGAACTGTATTAAAGGGTCGCGGCATTAGGAAGGTCGAGAACCACTGCTCTAGAGGATTAGGCGGTGAATCAAGGGCCAGGATTGGGCAAGTCGGGGGTAACAAGCTGTTTTGGGATTGGGGGGTTGGGTGGTCACATGGGTGACTGGGTGTTTGGGCACAGCTGGATTGGTTGGAGACAGAAGAATAGGGAAAATTAATTTTAAAAGTAAAATTGCTGGTAAATGTGTAATTCTGGCCCAGGTAGAAATCTAAAAACTACTAGGCTAGGCAGGTTGGCCAATACTGCCTGTGGGATATTGGTATAGTTTGGCACACACTCCAATGGCTGTGCAGAAGTAATAGAATGTACTTGGACAATAAAAGTTCATACTATTTACCCATACGTTTGTGATGGATTTTATTTCATTATTGCCTTACAGGCTTCTGACCTTCACTCAAGCCAAATCCCCTTTATCCCCACACAGAGTTGTATTGCCCAGAGGCGCCGCAAGAGGGCGCTCCCACTAGGCTGCCAGTGGTTTCCAGCGGGAAGCGCAGACCTGTGACAGACAGCAGCTGCTCTTCTCAAGTCCCCGCCCTTTCGTGTCAGAGCCCGGAAGCGAGCGGAGGCGGAGCTAGGCCTAGCGGGTTGTGAGGGGAGGGAGAGCAAGGGGCGGCGGGTAAACAAGCGGTCTGTGAGGGATTCGGTGCTGGTTGTAACGTAAATCTGTCCGAATAGGCCGGCATGGAGCGCAGGGTGTTCGGCTCCTTCGCTGGGCACCTACAGCGGGAAGAGAGCAGCCGCCAACGGGCCGGGATCGGGCGGGACTTCCAGGACTTCCCTGTGAGTGACTGTGTGGTGCCCACTGGGGGGCATGGTGTATATAGTGTCACTGG